>NC_139545.1:208759-316804 GCF_965153285.1 Podarcis tiliguerta
CACCAGGTTTTTTAATGCAACTTTCTGTCATGCAGGAATAAACTTGGAGAAGCTTGTAAGAGATGCTGCCAAGTTAATATTTCCAATATCTTGGCAGTATATTTATGGATGAATTGTTGTTGTTGTTTAGTCGTTTAGTCGTGTCCGACTCTTCTTGACCCCATGGAGCAGAGCACGCCAGGCACTCCTGTCTTCCACTGCCTCCCGCAGTTTGGTCAGACTCATGTTTGTAGCTTCAAGGACACTGTCCAACCATCTCGTCCTCTGTCGTCCCCTTCTCCTTGTGCCCTCAGTCTTTCATGGATGAATACAGCATGTATCTATTCCAAAATTAATGTGAGCAATCTTTTAAAGCACATACACAGTGGCATTCCAGTGGTATTAATAAACCCATATAAAATGTTTTAAAATGTTGTTTACAGTCACAGTGGTACTGCACAGTGGTACTGCACTACATTTCTTTGTTGCTTATAGCCATATAGGCCATTGCATTCGGTGGTACCTGTAAGGATGTGTAACGAATATGACCAAATCCAAAACAAAAGTGGGGTGCCTGGGGATAATTCATACCAGACCAGGTTGGGTCGGGGTACCTCTAGATTGTTCTGAAGGGAGCTTGGAGTCACAAATTGTCTGGGTAGTGAAAGGGAAGCTGGACTTTATTCATTTAAAAGCTCTCCTTCTAATCCAGGGCTAAAAAAGCCAGGGTGGGGAGAGGGGAGAAGGGAAGGGAGGATGGGCGTAGCCAGGATTTATTTTAGGGTGGGGGAGGTCTTATGTTAAGGGGGGTCAGAACCAAGTTATCTGTAATGCAATTGGTCAGTTAGTTATTTTTATTTATTTACTTGATGGGAGGGGAAGCAGCTGCTCCCCTCACTCCCTTGGTATGCCCATGTAGGGGAGGTGCACTTTGCTTATTGAGATAGCACTCTTGCTTTCAATCGAGGGCTAGGAAATCTCATCCAGCACTCTCCAGTTACAGTGCTTGTGGGGAGGGAGGTGATGTCTTTAAGCAACTGGCTTTGCTCTTTTGTTAGTTCTTTGTCAGGGACTGGATGGACGCTGAGGAGTGGTACCTGGATTCTGATGAGGGCACTGGGAGAAGTGGGGTTGGAGACTGACTTGGAAGAAGGGATCAGTGAACTGAATGAGCCTATAACAGCTGCTTCCCCCACCTCTCCTGCTCCACTGTCTCCCAGTACAAGAACAGGATCGGAGCAGGGAGGAGCAGAAGCAGCTTGCACACAGTTCAGGTGGGAGAGATACACAAGCTGAGGTTGGAGCAGGGTCTCTGTTTCAGCAAATGCCTCATCCTTGCCTCACTCTGGACATTCCTTGCCTGTTAGTTCGTTGAAAGAATTATTGAAATAGTTTGATGGTTAGTTACCGTATTTTTTGCTCTATAGGACGCACCGGACCATAGGAAGCGGAGAACAGGGGAAAAAATTCTCCCCCTCTCTGCTCAGCGCCCTCCTCCCACTTCACTGAAGGGGCGCTGCGCAACTCTCCCTCTCTGCGCAGCGCCTCTCCAGCAAAGGGAATGCCGACCCCTCTTGCTCTCCAGGCTTCAGACAGCTATCCACAAGTCTTCAGAGCGCAGCGGGAACTCCTGCTGCGCTCGGAAGGCTTGCAGATAGCTGCCTGAAGCCCCCGTAGCGCAGCCTTTGAAGCCTCCGCAGAGCAGCGGGGTGAGGGTACCCCGCTGCCCTGCGAAGGCTTTGCGCAGCCATCCCCACGCTAGAACAGTGAGGCGGAGTGCTGCGCAGCACTCCGTCTCCCTGTTCTGGCTTTGGGCTTAGCCGCACAGCCTGCATTCGCTCTATAGGACGCACACATTTCCCCTTAATTTTTGGAGGGGAAAATGTGCAACCTATAGAGCGAAAAAATATGGTAACAATATTCAGCTTCTCTTGTTTTGTTCACCTTACTCTATCAGTACCCAATCTTATAACTGTTTTTGTTTCCTGTAAGACCAATTGCAGTCGTTAACAGGCGTCAACAGGTTTACCACACCTATCAGCCAATCACCCATTCCCACCACCCTTCTGAGTAATACCCCTCCCCACCCTCTCACTATATATAAGGGTCTGGTGACTTCTGTTTCAATGTATCTGAAGAAGTGTACATGCACATGAAAGCTCATACCAATAACAAACTTAGCTGGTCTCTTAGGTGCTACTGGAAGGAAGTTTTTATATTTTGTTTCAACTACGGCAGACCAACATGGCTACCTACCTGTAATATGTACCCCTGTTTTGGTTCCAGTTTGAAAGGTTTGCATAACTGTGTTTTTTGTGAGTGTCCATGTGTTCTGAATTAGTTTATATTAATTGTTATATTATTTGTCTTTCTTTAACCTCCTTACTCTACCAGTACAGAGCCTTATATCTGTTTGTTTCCCAACCAATCACTTCCATCCTTATATTAAAAAATAACAATAAAAATAAACAATTTAATTTTAGTTATTTAGGCAGAGTAATCCACACTCCCATTCCAATTCTTGTCCTAGTCCCAGATGTGTTCGCTGTTTTCTGTGCTGTAGCATTTTTTATGTGTGTGTATTGTTTAAGACTTGTGTGAGTATATCCAGTATTGTACACATACAGCTGCTGCAGCAATACACACAACGTAGCAGATAAAATTAGGCATCTGCATAGCAGCCCTTGTATCTGAATACACACAGGTGGAAGAGGTGGAAGAGATGCTGGCACTAGAAGATAAAACATTGGCCAAACTATTACATCCTCACTATGCTGTCCAGCATAGATTTACCAGGTAGTTTTAGTTCTGTTACATTCTGGCCAAAGGAAGTGGTGGAGCCAACAGTAGTTCACTGTGACCTATTTGCAAAGCATTTTGGGGACAAAATTAATTGCATCCGCCAGAACCTTGATTTCACTTTTATGGCAGCTAAGTCCCAAGAGGTGTCTAGAACATTCTCTGGTGTCTACCTGTCTTATGACCAGCTGCCTCATTCTCTTCTTCCTCTGCTTTCTCCCTGCCACTCCATGCCTTCACTGGAGTTGGTAAAGTTGGTGTGGAGAGACACCACTAGGCACTAGGCTGCTACCATACTTTCTCTTTCTAATAGATCCTTCCTGCTTAAAGGTTTTAGAGCAGCCTTTCTCGACCTGTGGGTCCCCAGATGTTGTTGAGCTACAGCTCCCATCACCCCTAGCTAGCAAGGCTAGAGCTCAGGGATGATGGGAGTTGTGGTCCAACAACATCTGGAGACCCACAGATTGAGAACTGCTGTTTTAGAGCATACTCACTCTATGCTCACTCAAATTATAGGGACTTGAGTCCTGTATCTACAATGGTCCTGCCTGCCCACCTTGCTGACTTTCAATTCAGCTCTGTACTTAGGAGGCACATCTTTGTGGCCACCTGGCAAGGGTGCCATCTGTCTGACTTTGCTGCCTGGAAGATTTTTCTTTTAAAATATTTATGTAACAGGCCAAAGAGGATCATGTGAATTAGCGGGACTGACAGGATCATGTGAACTGGCAAAACTAACCAGACCAAACAGGGTCATGCAAATTGACAAAACTAACCATAATTGGGGCATAAAACCAGATTTCATTTCCTTTTCTGCTAATCAAATTCTCTTCCTGACCATCTCAACACCTTCCACTATATTTTGAATGAACAACCATGTCTTATAAGTATATGGAGCTGCCTGGGTAACTTTTCTGGTCCCTGAAAATTCATTCAACATTAAATGAAATTCAGAAGTTGGGTTTCTTTTGTAATGTCCTAGTGAAATTATTTTTGCTTCCCTTGAAAGTTTTTGAATATTTCCCAAAAGGAAACTCCATATTCTCCTTGAAATTTCTCTTTAGGCAAAATTCAATGACTAACTCTGTTCTGTGCTGAGACTTTACAATTCTCTGCTTCTTTCATTGGGCTGGTGGTTGTTCTGTTCCCTCAGGGACCACAACCTCCCCCTGCCCATAACTCATGCCTGAGATAAAAAGGTTACCTTTCTCTAGACTCCACTTTCCTATAACTCTTACCACAGGTCTGGGAAACCATTTTTTGGCCCAGTTGACTAGATTTTTAACAGTTTCCACTCCTGCAGACCAACTTTGATAGGCATCTATCAGTCATGGCATCATGCTTTTGTATGTTATTTCCACTAATATATTTATTATTTTGCACATTTCCCCCTTATATATGTATTTTTGTAAATTCTGTTTACACACACACACACACACAGAGAGAGAGAGAGAGAGAGAGAGAGAGAGAGAGCTGCTTCACAAAATATGGATAAGTGTGAATTTTGAAGGACAGCTGTGTTTTAGTTCTCATCTTGTTTTAGAAGTGCACATTTGATAGAATTGGGCTTTAAATGCAAATTGAATGGAATTTCTTCCCCTTCCATTTTTTTAAAATAATAATATTTTATTAAGATTTTCCATAACATCACAAAAAGAAAAAAGAAAAATACAAAAATAAAAAACAATTAAAAACAGTTCAATCTTTCATAACATATCTTGCATCAGCAAATCCTTTCCCTCTTTACCTTTATCCTTATCTTGATCTTAATATCTTTGAATGTCAGGAGTGCTCTGATGGTGTTTCCTGCTTGGCAGGGGGTTGGACTCGATGGCCCTTGTGGTCTCTTCCAACTCTATGATTCTATGATTCTATGAATTTTCACCTGTTAACATTTCATTTTTGCATATTCCTTCATAACATTGTTACTAAAAACCCCTTAACCTCAATCCAACATCATTCTAACATTCATTAATTTTGCAATATTTCTGTAGATAGTCTTTAAATTTCTTCCAATCTTCTTCCACCAACTCTTCTCCCTGGTCTCGGATTCTGCCGGTCATTTCCGCCAATTCCATATAGTCCATCACCTTCATCTGCCATTCTTCCAGAGTGGGTAGTTCTTGTGTCTTCCAATACTTCACGATGAGTATTCTTGCTGCTCTTGTAGCATACATAAAGAAAGTTCTGTCCTTCTTTAACACCAATTGGCCAACCATGCCCAGGAGAAAGGCCTCTGGTTTCTTCGGGAAGGTATATTTAAATACCTTTTTCATTTCATTATATATCATCTCCCAAAAAGCCTTAATCCTTGGGCACGTCTACCAAAGGTGAAAGAATGAACCTTCAGTTTCTTTACATTTCCAACATTTATTATCGGGCAAATGATAATTTTTTGCAAGCTTGACTGGTATCATGTACCACCTGTATATCATTTTCATAATATTCTCTCTTAAGGCATTACATGCCGTAAACTTCATACCCGTGGTCCATAACTGTTCCCAGGCAGCCATCATAATGTTATGTCCAACATCTTGAATCCATTTAATCATAGCAGATTTTACCATTTCGTCCTGAGTATTCCATTTCAACAGCAGGTTATACATTTTTGACAAATTCTTAGTTTTGGAATCTAACAGTTCTGTTTCCAATTTTGATTTTTCCACCTGGAAGCCAATTTTCTTATCGAATTTATATGCCTCCATTATCTGATAATAATGAAGCCAATCTCGCACTTTGTTTTTTAGCTTTTCAAAACTCTGCAATTTCAATTTATCTCCCTCTTGTTCCAAGATTTCCCAATATTTCGGCCGGAATTTCTTCCCCTTCCAACACCTGTGGTCCTGGTACTTTCCTTGCTATCTTTTAGCCATCCTTTTCTCCCAGACTTTGAATGGCATCTTCTGGCTTTTATAGAATTTGGACTGCTGTTTTATGGGTTTCTAGTTGCTGTTTGGAATGTCTTCTTTTATATCATATGATTTTTATTTTTCCATAGTGTAGCCTCACCTGTTGTTACCTGTTTGTTGTTTAGTCATTTAGTCATGTCCGACTCTTCATGACCCCATGGACCAGAGCATGCCAGGCACTTCTGTCTTCCACTGCCTCCCGCAGTTTGGTCAAACTCATGTTGGTAGCTTCAAGAACACTATCCAACCATCTCGTCCAACTTACCCAGGTTCATGGTTCTTACATTCCAGGTTCCTATGCAATATTTTTCTTTACATCATTGGACTTTCCTTTCGCTTCCAAGCATATCCGCAACTGAGCATCCTTTCAGCTTTGGCCCAGCCGCTTCATCAGCTCTGAATCTACTTGTACTTGTCCTCTGCTCTTCCTCAGTAGCATGTTGGACGCCTTCCGACCTGAGGGGCTCATCTTCCAGCATCATAACTTTTATATGCCTGTTGTCTTTGTCCATGGAGTTTTCTTGGCAGGGATACTGGAGTGGCTTGCAAATGGTCAAAGGTGATGGGAGTTGTAGCCCAGCAACATCTAGAGGGCACTTCACTGGCTTCAGCCAGTTAAGGATGAACTACGGCCTTCATGTTTATATTTGTTCTTGTCTCAACTCTGCCCAAGTGATTTGCAGATATATTGTAAAAATTAAAGGTATTCTTGATGAATTTGATCTTGTGACTGTACAAAATCATATGAAGTAAAGTCAAATGTGCAATAATGATTCAGATTTGTGTTATGTCTGTGGCATTGAATAGACGATGTAATGTGTTGCTGATACACATTATTCATTACAACAAAGAATGCAACCAGCATTGCAAAAATAGCATATCTGATCATGTGAATAAATGTCCTGAACATACGATGTTAGAGTGTGAGAAAACAGAAATATAAATGCGCACATACCTAACAAAATCTCAGTTGTGTCCCCCTTGAAGGGAATGAATGCTATGAACCTTGTTGACCTGTAGAATCTTCCACTGGAGACCTATATTTAGACTTGACAATTTAGGCTTGACAATTTTCTTTTCTGTCAAAATAGCAGTTGAAATGCAACACTACTTATAAAGAAATCATTAAAAGATTTCAACTTTATGTTTTAGCAACAGTTTGGATCAGAGTGACCAACGTGATTGTATTGTTCAGCAAGTGTCTTGCTGGCCAATTGGTTCCCCTTCCATCAGTACTTCCAAAACTGTGTGCCAGTGAAGAGGATAAAGAACACAATCAGGAAATTAATAAAATAATTAAGTGCTCCTTTAAACCCAAAGTAACCACTCACAGGAGAGGCTGCCTGCTGCATGGTGTATTGCCTTCAGATTTGCTTCCTTCCAATCAGCTTCTACATTGGTTGTGATTGGCTCATTCAGTCACTATAGAATCATAGAGTTGGACGGCACCCTGAGAGTCATCTAGTCCAACTCCCTGCAATGCAGGAATCTCAGTTAAAGCATCCATGACAGATGGCCATTTAGATGCAGAAGAATGATGCAGCCTCATCTCCTCATGAGATACCGTGCTTGCCTCTGATTAGAAGGCACACCAAGAAACACAAGAGGTGTGCTCATCTAAGATCAATAAGCTTTTACGCTTACTATGTTCTTTAAAAAATGAACCCTTTTGAGGTATAAGGCAGGAGCCACCTTTGGGGGCCCATGGACACATCTGCAAACTGGCGAAACTTGTGGGCACTGTACACACACTGCAACCAAACGCACAAAACAAACAGTGGTTTATTTGAAGAAAAATAGCTGCTGGTACGCACCATCCCCCACCACCACTTGCCCGCCCCCCTCTCTCAGTTTCCCCTGCCCCTTTGCTGCCGCCTCCTCCTCCATCGCTGTTGCTTCCTGTGGCTGCAGGCACAGCCTTGTAAAGCTCTGGTGCAATTTTTTTACGATTGTCAGACACCTTCCCAGAAGGCGCTTTTGGCAGTTGTAAGTGTCGTGCTGAGGCACCTCCAAGAAACTGTGCCTCCAGCTGTGGGAAGCAACCATGACGGAGGAGGAGGAATTGGCAAAGGTGCAGGGGGTAGCAAGTGAGTGGGGGGTGGGCAAGCGGAAGCGGCAAGAAGGTGGCCAGGGGAAAAAAGATGGCGGTATGCCATACTGACACGTACCGACTAAAAAAAAACACTGGCTACAACAGAATCAGCCCTAATCTGTGGGCTTATGTTTGCCCATGGATATGTTTTGTTTTGTTTTCCTGTTCTTCCATTCTTCTTCCAAAAGTATTGCAGGACGCTTGGTAACATTTTCCTCTTAAGTTCATTCCAAATTTTACATAGCCCTTTCTTTACACTCTACCTCTGCCAACTCAGGATATGTCTTAATTTCTTCTTCCATGGATTCCTTGCTCTTCTCAAACATCATAGTTCCAGTGTTACATTGTTCTGCTCCTTCAGCATCAGTATTAAACCATCCTCTAGGACTGGCAAATCATCGTCCATATTTTCCCCCAAGAGCTGTAAATCTTCTCCTGCCTCCACTTTGTCCAATACATTTCCCATTATCATTTTCTGCATCTCCATTCTTAATTCTTTTAACTGTTCATTGAACAGTTGTTCTACAACTGTGACAGTCAATGGATTATTTCTCAACGTTTTTATAGTCCTGGCTGCTATCTTAAAAATCTACACAGCTAAGCTGCATTCTCAGCACTCCATTTCTCTCACAGCAAACACAGCCATCAGCTGTAAGTGGAGAGAACTTGGATTTTATCAGTAGGGAATATATCACAGAGACCCTGCCTTTCTGGGCACTTGCTACAGCTAGATGTTCATAAGGTTTCAGGGCTCTAGTGTCTACACCATGAGCTACATGATCTTTCAATGTGATGCTACACTTGTATAAATAACAGAACAGGAATGCATCACATTGCAATGCATCCAAGGGTTTTGTCATGGCCTCTGGCCATGTTTGAGTTGCCCTAATGAAAAGGCCTTTGGCTGATTGTACAGGGCAGACAGAGGGGCCAGGTTGGAGTTAGGACATAGGAAAGGAGCAGACAGGCACCTAAGAAGGCAGCAGGCCCAGGGACATGGAGAGATGGGTGGCTAAGCAATGGGGACTGGAAGGGTGTATTGATTGCCTTATTTTATCAGACACACAGGTCAGCATCCTTTCCCCATTGCAGTTACCCAGGTGTCTCTGCTCTGGAAGCTCAAAATCAACACCCCCTGTTACTTTCCCCTAAGCACCTAATAATCAGAAGCGTACTGGCTCTGGATATGGAGGTTCCATTTTTCTCTATTGACTAATAATGTTAATAGACCCATGAATTTGGCAGGCTGTGTGTGTGAAACACTTGCTAGGAGGACTGAGGATGGGGTCAAAAATCAAGGGAGCACAGAAGGCTCTTCAGGAAAGCATGTGAAGGAGGCAGATGGCAAGGAGCTGTCAAGTGAAAAGAAACAGTAGGCTGTGAATACCAAAGATATGTCAGTGAGAACATTTCAACAGCAAGATAAACTCACCCAAAGAGTTGAATGACCAGTAACTTCATTTTCATCACTCCTGCTGCTTCTTGCTATATGCATATCTCCTTTGACTCTCTCCTTTCCTCCACATTCCTTGAGCCCTTCTCCCTGGGCCATTTGAAACTGTCGTCTTCCTGAATTGAATTTCCCAGTTGCAGAATGTTGTTGTTTAGTTGTTTAGTTGTGTCCGACCCCATGGATCAGAGCACGCCAGGCACTCCTCTCTTCCACTGCCTCCAGCAGTCTAGGTTTGTCATTGCTTTTCCCCCAAGAAGCAGGCGTCTTTTAATTTCGTGACTGCTGTCACCATCTACAGTGATCATGGAGCCCAAGAAAGTAAAATCTCTCACTGCCTTCATTTCTCTCCCTTCTATTTGCCAGGAGGTGATGGGACCAGTGGCCATGATCTTCGTTTTTTTGATGTAAAACCATATTTTGCGCTCTCCTCTTTCACCCTCATTAAAAGGTTCTTTAATTCCTCCTCACTTTCTGCCATCAAGGTTGTGTCATCTGCATATCTGAGGTTGTTGATATTTCTTCCGGCAATCTTAATTCTGGCTAGGGATTCATCCAGCCCAGCCTTTCGCATGATAAATTCTGCATATAAGTTAAATAAGCAGGGAGACAGTATACAGCCTTGTCATACTCCTTTCCCAATTTTGAACCAATCAGTTGTTCCATATCCCATTTTAACTGTAGCTTCTTGTCCCACATAGAGATTTCTCAGGAGACAGATGAGGTGATCAGGCACTCCCATTTCTTTAAGAACTTGCCATAGTTTGCTGTGGTCGACACAGTCAAAGGTTTTTGCGTAGTCAATGAATCAGAAGTAGATGTCTTTCTGGAACTCTCTAGCTTTCTCCATAATCCAGCACATGTTTGCAACTCTCCACTATGACCTGTCCATCTTGGGTGGCCCTGCACGGCATAGCTCATAGCGTCTCTGAGTTATTCAAGACCCTTCACCACGGCAAGGCAGTGATCCATGAAGGGGAGTCGCAGAATAGTCCCCATTATTTCCTATGACTGCAGCTATAAGACATAGATAAAGGTAAAGGTACCCTTGCCCGTACGGGCCAGTCTTGACAGACTCTAGGGTTGTGCGCCCATCTCACTCAAGAGGCCGGGGGCCAGCGCTGTCCGGAGACACTTCCGGGTCACGTGGCCAGCGTGACATCGCTGCTCTGGCGAGCCAGAGCCGCACACGGAAACGCCGTTTACCTTCCCGCTAGTAAGCGGTCCCTATTTATCTACTTGCACCTGGGAGTGCTTTCGAACTGCTAGGTTGGCAGGCGCTGGGACCGAACAACGGGAGCGCACCCTGCTGCGGGGATTCGAACCGCCGACCTTTCGATCAGCAAGCCCTAGGCGCTGAGGCTTTTACCCACAGCGCCACCTGCTTCCTATAAGACACAATGACACATTAAACGTACCCTGTGGTGGAAAAATTAGCAAGAAAATATAGGACAAACATTGGAATCTTTAGTGTATATTGCAGTATTGTTACTTCTAATTTTATATGTGGACCAAACTGAGCTGTCACTTGGTAGACCAGAATGTTTTTGAAGCATATGTATGTTGTATGTCCCATGGAGGACCTTATGGTCTTCAAACAAAAACATCTTGGAGGTCCTGGGCCGCAGGGAGGTTAGGCTGGCCTCAACCAGAGCCAGGGCTTTTTCGGCTGTGGCCTCCTATCTGGTGGAATGCTCTGTCACAAGAGACTAGGGCCCTGCAAGACTTGACATCTTTCCGCAGGACCTGCAAGGTGGAGCTGTTCCACCAGGCCTTTGGCCAAGGCACAGTCTGACCCCCTCCTTTGGTAATCCTCATCAAACTCTAGCACAATGGTTGCCATTAATTTGATTCTGATTTTAGAATGCAGTGTTACTTTTATTGTTTTTAGCCGCTCTGAGCCTGGCTTCTGCTGGGGAGGGCGGGATATAAATAAATAAATAAATAAATAAATAATTTTTAATAATAATAATATACAAGGGAAGAGAGAGAACCAGAAAGGTGGTAGTTTACAATCCTTCCACAAAAATATTCATTAATGGGGTAAGGAATTTGAGATTTATTTGGGTTTTGTTTTGTTTAATTTACTTTAAAGGAGAGAGAAAATTTCACAGATGGAGTGTGGACAATAAACCTATTGAACAACGACTTCCGGGTCGAGCGCCATCGGTAATGGCGGCTTCCCTCTGATCTGTGGAGGGAGAGCTCCGGAGAAGCCAGGGTCCTACCGCTACGGCGACGCAGTGGACCCTTGAAATCGTAGGCGGAGGAAGCCTACGACCGTGGGACTCGGCGGGCACCATTTGCGCCCCCCCCCAAACATTTTAGGAGTCCGGTACAGGCTCCGGAGTGTGGCGGGGTTGTGGCGCGGTGCTGAGAGTCGATCGCTACTTCTTCGGAGCGACGCCAGACAGCTGGCTTTTTCCTGGGACAATTTGGATTACAAAAAGAAGCACCCGTGAGTAGGGGAAATACTAAATTTAAAGAAAACAAGGATTGTAAAATTTGGAATTGAATGGGACTCAAAGCAAAAGAAATATTTAATCGGAAACCGAAGCGGTAAGGTCTAAACAGGAAGTCAGCCTTCCACTCTGTAAATGGCTTAAAGCAAAGACTTTGCAAGCTAAAACCTTCAAAGACATCTTTGAAAGGATTAAACCCGAAAGTCTAGAGAAAGATTCCCCCCCTCTGGTAGCAGGGGAGAAGGGGGGAAAGACTGAAAGATACTTTGCCTGTTTGAAAAGACTTTTATGAGCAAGGAACATCGCTCGGATGCCTGGTCCTGAGCTGTCAAAAGACAAATAAAAGCCTCTGAAAGGCTGAAAGGGATCGCAGAAAGATACTTTGTGACTTATAACTCTGCAATTTTCTACAGTGTTTCTGGTGGGTCCACTCGGATACTAAAGTTTCCGGTAAACAACCAGGGGGTCCAAGGAAAAGAAGGGAGACATTTTTTTCTCTACGAAAGTAACAATTTGTTAACATTGTGTCCCCCTAGTGGACGTTGGAACTGCTATAAAATAACTGAGGAATTTTCCACTGTCTTCTAAAGTTGTGTAAGTTAGCTGCAGCTGGGAAAAGACCTTGAATTCTTATCTTGTGTGGTATGGCAGATGGGAAAGGGAAACTAGAGCTGCTTCAGGAAAAAACTACAAGGTCTGGCAGATCTTTTCACACGGGAAGTGGACAGAGGAGAGCCTCTATATCTGGCCCAGCAGGAGGTGCTCCTGCACAGCCTAAATCAAAAGGTATGTCGACTGAAGAAGTTCTAGCCGCAGGGTTGGCTAGGATCCAAGAATCAATAAATAAATTGACAGAAGAAGTAGCTGAAACACATAAAAGAGTTGCAGAAGCATCATCTAAAATAGACCAAAATACTGTAAGTATTAATCAAAATACAGTGAGCATTAATAACTTGGGTCAACAAGTGAATACTAATACAGAATCTATACAGAAATTATTGGAGGAATCTGCCAAGACCAGAAAAACAGCTGAGGAAGCGAAGGAGATTGCGGTTGCTACTGACGAGAAAATACCACCGATTAACAGACAACTTGATGACTATAGATCAAGGTTTTCTATGATCGAATTGAAAGACAAGCAAACGAACTTGAGAATCAGGGCAGTACCAGAATTTGAAAAAGAGGGATTAAGTGATTTTCTTACACAGGAGTTTGTGAACTTTTGGAATTAGGATCTGGAGAAAGAAGAATTTAAAATACTGAGTGCCTTTAGACTTGGTAAAGGAGAAAGGAAAATTAGGACAAGAGACTGTTTGATTACGTTCAGATCCAAAGAGGAGAGAGATAAAATTTTGGGACTGCACTTTCAAAAACCTTTGGAAATAAGCCAGTCAAGAGTGGAATTATTCAAAGATATCCCGAAGCATCTTTTGGAACTCAGGTCTAACTACAGAGACCTGGTCACCCAGCTGAGAAGGAACAACATCATCTTCAGGTGGGAATTCCCTGAAGGCCTTTCCTTTAGTATTAAAGGAAGAAAGATAAAAATAAGATCGGTGGAGGAGAAAGACAGATTTCAAAAAGACTACGAGGAGGACCTGCAGAAAGAACTTCTAAAAGAACAAGCATCGGAGAAGAAAAGGTTAGACAGAGCTAAAGCAATTCTTGATTTGGACAAGAGGACACCACCGGGACCGACCGATCAAGAAGACATCTTGGGAGCAACTGGAGGAATATAACAAACACATCATGTCTCTGCAACTATTAAGTTGGAACTGCAATGGCTTGAACTCGGCAAGAAAGAGGAAATTGATTTTTCATATATTAAAAAAGGAACAACTAGATTTGATTTGCCTGCAAGAAACCCATGTGATAAGGTTCCATAGGAAAGTTCTAATTAATAAGAGACTGGGACAAGAGTTTATTTCTTCGGATAAAGTTTAAAAAAGAGGAGTAGTCATCTATGCTAAGGAGAGCCTATCACCGAAATTCATTTTTAAAGATGATCATGGAAGATACCTGGCAATTGAAATTCAATATCATGGTGAGAAATATTTGATAGTAGGTGTATATGCACCGAATGAAGGAAAATCTGAATTCTTTAAAAAGTTGCATGAGACATTGACAGACTATTTGGACTACAATGTGATTTTGATGGGAGATATGAACGGTGTAGTTTCTACGAATATGGACAAGGCACAACGGCAGGTAGTCACCAAAGATGGTAGACTACCGAAAACTTTCTTTGAGCTGACTGACAACTTGGATTTAATAGACATTTGGAGAACAAAGAACCCCTTAGGGAGAGAGGGAACCTTCTTTTCTGAAGCCAAAATGGCATGGACAAGAATCGACCAAATTTGGATTACTAGAGTGCTGGCACCAAAAATAAAAAAAGTGGAAATCTGCCCAAAGACTTGCTCCGACCATAATGCAGTAAAGGTGGTGATGAACTTAATACCAATTGGTTCCTTTAGATGGAGGATGAATGACACTTTGTTTAGAGACGAGGAAGTGACTAAAAAGGCCCAGAAAACCTTGAGAGATTATTTTGAGATTAATTTGAATACTACAGTTGAGAAAAGAACAGTTTGGGACGCAAGTAAAGCTGTTATGAGAGGGTTCTTGATACAACAAAATGCATTAAAGAAGAGATTACAACAGGAAAAGAGAGATAAAATTCTGGAGAAGATTAAAGAAGGAGAAAAGAGACTAATAGCAAAACCAAAGTCACAGGAAATTCTAAGAGAGATAAAGTTACACCAAGTTCAATACATGCAAATGATAAATCAAGAGATAGAATGGAAAATTAGACAAATGAGACAGAAGACTTTTGAATCGGCAAATAAGTGCGGGAAATTACTGGCGTGGCAAATGAGGAAGAGACGAAAGTTAAACACAATCACTAATCTGGAGGTTGAAGGAAGAATTATACAGAACCCAGCTGAAATTAGAAGTTCTTTCCAAAGGTATTTTAAACAGCTATACTCACAACAACCACAGAAAGAGTTGGACATAGAGGAATTTTTGAAAGTAAATGGGCTACAAAAAACCTCTCAAGAGAATAAATTAAAGTTGAACTATAGAATAACAGAACAGGAGGTAAAAAGTGCCATCCAGAGTATGCAACTGGGCAAATCTCCAGGGCCTGATGGATTGACTTCTAGATATTATAAGACGCTGAAAGAATGGCTGATCTAGCCCTTGAAAGAAGTCTGCAATGATATACTGGAGAGGAAAAAAGCACCAGAGTCGTGGAAAGAGGCATTCATCACACTTATACCAAAGACAGAGTCTGAAAAGACACAGCTTAAGAACTACTGCCCTATATCATTACTTAATGTGGATTATAAAATCTTTGCAGACATTTTGGCCAGAAGACTAAAGAAAGTTTTAGTAGAGGAGATCCATAAGGACCAAGCAGGTTTTCTCCCGGGCAGACACTTATCTGATAATGTGAGGAATGTAATAGACATTCTGAAACTTTTACAGGAGAAAATCAACACGAAGGCAGTTTTGATATTTGTGGACGCGGAGAAAGCCTTTGACAATATTTCTTGGAGCTTTATGAAGAAAAATCTCCAGGGGATGGGGGTAGGCCAAGAATTTGAAAATGGTATAGGTGCAATCTATTCTGAACAAAAAGCTAGATTAATTGTTAACAATGTTGTAACGGAGGAGTTCAGAATAGAAAAAGGAACACGACAAGGTTGCCCAATTTCCCCATTGCTTTTTATATCTGTCCTGGAGGTTCTGCTGAATATGATCAGAAAGGACCAATTGGTTAAAGGGATACAGGTCGGAGCCAGACAATATAAATTAAGAGCATTTGCAGATGACCTAGTTTTGACTTTACAGGAGCCAGAATCTAGTACAACAAGAGTTTTAGAACTGATTCAGGAGTTTGGTCGGTTAGCAGGATTTAAACTGAATAAATCTAAAACAAAGGTTTTGGAAAAGAACTTAACAGAAACTGAGAAAGAGAGGTTTCAGAATGAGACAGGTTTGACAGTGGTTAAGAAAGTGGGGATCTGGGGATTAACATGACAGCTAAAAATGGGAATTTATTTAAAGACAATTATGACAAATGCTGGACCGAGATAAAGAAAGATTTAGAAATATGGTCAAATATGAAGCTTTCACTGTTAGGCCGTATTGCTGCGATAAAGATGAATGTATTGCCTAGAATGTTGTTTCTATTTCAGACACTGCAAATTATTGACAAAATGGACTGTTTCAAGAAGTGGCAGAAAGACAGATTTGTCTGGCAGGGCAAAAAGCCAAGAATAAAATTTAAAATATTGACTGATGCAAAAGAAAGAGGAGGCTTTGCCCTGCCAGACCTAAAACTTTATTATGAATCAGCAGCTTTCTGCTGGTTGAAAGAATGGCTGCTTCTCGAAAACACAGACATTTTGGATTTAGAAGGATTCAACAATGTTTTTGGTTGGCATGCATATTTATGGTATGAAAAGGTTAAAGTGCATAGAATGTTTAAAAATCACATTGTCAGGAAAGCATTGTTTAATGTCTGGACAAGGTATAAAGATTTGCTTGAAAATAAAACCCCAAGGTGGCTGTCACCAATGGAAGCAAAAGCTCTAAAAAAGCTCAATATGGAGGCCAAATGGCCAAAATATTGGGAAATTTTGAAGCAAGAGGGAGATAAACTAAAATTGCAGAGTTTTGAAAAACTAAAAAGTAAAGTGCGAGACTGGCCTCATTATCACCAGATAATGGAGGCATACAAATTGGACAGAAAAATTGGCTTCCAGGTGGAAAAATCAAAATTGGAAACAGAATTGCTAGAACCCAAAACTAAGATTTTGTCAAGAATGTATAACTTGCTGCTGAAATGGAATACTCAGGATGAAACAGTAAAATCTGCTATGATTAAATGGGCACAAGATGTTGGACATAACATAATGATGGCTGACTGGGAACAGTTATGGACCACTGGTATGAAATTCACGGCATCTAATGCCTTAAGAGAGAATATTATGAAAATGATATACAGGTGGTACATGACACCAGTCAAGCTAGCAAAAATCTATCATTTGCCCGATAATAAATGTTGGAAATGTAAAGAAACCGAAGGTACATTTTTTCACCTTTGGTGGACATGCCCAAGGATTAAGACCTTCTGGGAAATGATATATAATGAAATGAAAAAGGTGTTTAAATACACCTTCCCGAAGAAACCAGAGGCCTTTCTCCTGGGCATGGTCGGCCAACAGGTGCGAAAGAAGGATAGAACTTTCTTTATGTATGCCACAACAGCAGCAAGAATACTTATTGCGCAGTTTTGGAAGACACAAGAACTACCCACTCTGGAAGAATGGCAGATGAAGGTGATGGACTACATGGAACTGGCAGAAATGACCGGAGAATCAGAGACCAGGGAGAAGAGACGGTGGAAGAAGATTGGAAGAAATTTAAAGACTATCTACAGAAATATGATAAGATTAATGAATGTTAGGATGGCATCGGATTGAACGTAAAAGGTTATTAGTAATAAAGTGGTGAAGGAGTACAGAAAATTCAAAGGTTAAAAGGTGTAAAATTAAAAGGCTTTAATTTGTTAAGATATTAAGGAGATTAAGATATTGTCAGGGGTTCAGGAGCAGAGGCACAGGAGAGGGAGGAAATGGAGAGCGAGGGGGAGGAGTCCGAAGGAAGTGTCAGCGATGACAGCAATCCGAGTTCTCTGAGTCTCTCCAGTGACTCGGAGGATTCACAGAAAGGGGCCCCCATAGTCAGGGCAAGGGGAGTGCCCAGGGGGACACCTCGGGAAGAAGGGGCCAGAGGGGACTCAGAGAGTAGCAGCTGGAAATCCGGACCAGCGTCCCCCCCAGAGTGCAGTAGGGGGGAGGAGTCCCAGGCATCGGGATCAGGTGGCGCGCGGGCAGAGGGAGAACGTGAGGCAGGAGTGATCACACCCTCGTCAGGGAGCGAGGAAACGGTCATCAGGAAAGTTAAACGCGCGCGCGCGCCAAGTTCAAATGTACAGGAGGGCGGCAAGGTGGGCAGCCCGGGTAGGGAGCCAGGTCCTAAAGCACGCCGAAGAGAGGGGGAGGAGTCAGAGGGGTCAACGTCTGCGTCAGAAGAGTCCAGGAGGGAGGAGACCCCGGGGGGTAGTAGGACCCAGAGGAAGAGAGAGAGAAGGAAGAGGTGGAGTAAGATTAGAGTCTTAAACTGGTGCACAGGGGGCGGAGACTCAGACGGAGCTTCGCCGGTCTAGAGTCCAGACGTAGAGCTGGGACGCTGAGGCTTGTAAATGGAGACTATTCTTCAATAAAGACTTTGATACTTTACTACCGGCTAGCGTTGGTCCTTGGTGAGCTGGGACCAAGAGCCAGCTCTGACAGTAAGCTCCGTCTCCACAAAAGTTTTGGCACCAAGAACCTCGCCACGTGAGTCGACGCAGCGAGGGCGGAGGAGGGGTGCTTCCAGAGCTCACAAAACTCAGGCAAGATGACTACGGAAGAGCAACTAGCAGCCCTGCAAGAAGCTGTGACACAACTCAGCACGGAGGTACTTGCATCCAGGAAAAGGGAGGAGGAAATGGGTAACGCCTGCCGGGATCTCCAAGTAAGGGTGGACGTGCTTTCCAAACAGGGGCCACCTGGACCCAAAGCAGAGGGCATTGGCTTGGGGAAAAGGGGAGGCAGCCTTGTATCTCATTTCGACGGGAGTTTACAGCAGTACCCCAACTTCAGAGCAGACCTGCTGTTTGCGCTGGATCTGCTAGCAAAAGACTTTAGAGATGAGAGAGAGAAAGTGGGGTTTATCTTGTCCCATTTGCATGGGGAGGCCAAAACGTGGCTGAGGAATTTATGGAGAGATAATGATCCGGCGCTCCAAGATGCGAAGGCTTTCATTAAAGCAATGGATTCGTGTTTTTTATCAAAGATAGACATCGATATTGCCAGGAGAGACATACATGGACTTAAACAGGGCAAAGCCAGCGTGAGGCAGTACCATGCACGCTTTTTCGGACTAGTTCATGCACTGGGATGGGAAAAAGATTCTGCGCCAGTGAGAGACCTCTTTTGGGAGGGCTTGAATGCAGATGTAAAAACGGAGATTGGAAGGGGGGAGAGGCCAAGGAGCACCCAGCAAGTAGTCCAGAGGGCTCTGGAAATCG
The DNA here is from genome assembly GCF_965153285.1 of Podarcis tiliguerta. Lineage (NCBI taxonomy): Eukaryota > Metazoa > Chordata > Lepidosauria > Squamata > Lacertidae > Podarcis > Podarcis tiliguerta. Next base: position 227,598 of record NC_139545.1, read on the forward strand.
GGGTGCATCTGGAGGAACGTCCTTGGAACAGAGACGAAGGACGTTGGGGAAGGGCACCAGCCAGAGCACCTCCCTTCTCTCCCAAAGAAGCAGCGCGTGCGCACTCCACACCCTCGCAGGGAGGGGGAGAAGAACCGATGGAGATCGGAGGTGCCAGGGCTCAGTCAGCTACCAGAGCCCTAACACTGGGAGCAGTCAAAACGAAGCCTCCTAGAGGGAACAGGAAGTGCTACATCTGCGACAGTGCTCAGCACATGGCGAAAGAGTGTCCCCAGAGGCTCCACAAGCACACTGCAGCCTCGGCAACAGTCACAGAAGCAACTCAACTGAGAACACAGCAACAGTTAAACGACGGAGTCTGGCTGGAGGAAGAGGCACTGGGGTCCAGCCAGACAAGTCAATGAAGCAATCCCCAGCAAGTTTGCAGCCCACAGACCCCCTCCCACCCAAACCAGTGGTGCAGCTTACAGCGTCTCTCCAACTGCCCAATGGACGCACTCTGGAAGTGCCGATCACCATTGACTCCGGCAGCAACGCCGACTTTATAGGACTGGATTTCATTCAGCGGCACAATATACCACTGCTACCAGCCACACTGCCCCTGAAAGTTGTCACGGTGGATGGCAGAGACTTGTTAGGGGGGCAGGTGGTGCAACAAACGCAGCCAATGGTGATGCGGATTGGAAATCATCGAGAAGTCATCAGCTTCAATGTCACCCACCTGTCGGACACGCCGGTAGTCTTGGGCATGAGTTGGCTGCACAGGCACAGCCCAGCATTGGCGTGGTACCAGCGCCAACTGACCTTCGGCTCCTCCTATTGCGCGGAACATTGCATCCTTCCTAGCCCGGAAGAAGGAGGGGAAGACCCGCAGCTACAATTAGGCACGCTGCAAGCAGTGCCACGCAAGTACGCAGCGTTTTTGGAGGTTTTCTGCGAGAAGGAAGCAGACAAGCTACCTCCCCACAGGCCCTATGACTGCAAGATTGACCTCCTGCCAGGGGCGACGCTGCCAGCCGGGAAACTGTATTCCATGTCTGAAGACGAGCTGCAGGAGCTCAAGGAGTTCATAGACCTCAACTTGAAGCGCGGTTTCATCCGGGAGTCGAAAGCAGCGGGGGGCAGTCCTGTATTCTTTGTAAAGAAAAAGGACACGCCCCAAAAGAGGCTTGTAGTGGATTTCAGGCTCTTAAATGCCAAGACCAAGCCCACGGCCTTTCCCATGCCAAAAATAGATGACCTGCTTGCAACGGTGAGGAAAGGACGCTGTCGGGGCTGGCTCCGGGTCCCAGCTCACCAAGGACCAACGCTAGCCGGTAGTAAAGTATCAAAGTCTTTATTGAAGAATAGATTCCATTTCAAAGCCTCAGCGTCCCAGCCCTACATCTGGACTCTAGACCGGCGAAGCTCCGTCTGAGTCTCCGCCCCCTGCGCACCAGTTTAAGACTCTAATCTTACTCCACCTCTTCCTTCTCTCTCTCTTCCTCTGGGTCCTACTACCCCCCGGGGTCTCCTCCCTCCGGGACTCTTCTGAGGCAGACGTTGACCCCTCTGACTCCTCCCCCTCTCTTCGGCGGGCTTTAGGACCTGGCTCCCTACCCGGGCTGCCCACCTTGCCGCCCTCCTGTACATTTGAACTTGGCGCGCGCGCGCGTTTAACTTTCCTGATGACCGTTTCCTTGCTCCCTGACGAGGGTGTGGTCCCTCCTGCCTCACGTTCTCCCGCTGCCCGCGCGCCCCCTGATCCCGATGCCTGGGACTCCTCCCCCCTACTGCACTCTGGGGGGGACGCTGGTCCGGATTTCCAGCTGCTACTCTCTGAGTCCCCTCTGGCCCCTTCTTCCCGAGGTGCCCCCCTGGGCACTCCCCTTGCCCTGACTATGGGGGCCCCTTTCTGTGAATCTTCCGAGTCACTGGAGAGACTCAGAGACCTCGGACTGCTGTCTTCGCTGACATTTCCTTCGGACTCCTCCCCCTCGCTCTCCACTTCCTCCCTTTCCTGTGACTCTGCTCCTGAACCCCTGACATCCATCCCCCCCTCGAAGCCCCCCGTTCCCCCCTTCCCCCCCTCCGGCGGGGGTGCTGGGTGCTCCGTCGTTGTGGGGGTGAATGGCGGATACAGTTCGTCCCCCGTGGCGTGCATCCATCCGGATAAGTCCGGCTCGCCCTCCTTGTCTTCGCCGACCTCGATCTCCTCTGCTTCCATCTCCGTGCCGCCATGCTCGAACCCAACGTCCTCCCCCAGCCTGTCCATGTCCATCTCACCCTCGGTCTCCTCTGGGTCCGTTGCCTGCCAAGGACCCCTCAGCCACCTCCTGCTCCACCGCTCCTCTCCTCGATCGTCCCACCAAAACGAGCGGTCTGAGGCAAACCCCGAGGGCGAGCCCTCCGGGGAACGTGTTTCCGTCGCTGGTTCCTCGTCCGAGGTGAACCCCTGGAAGGTGCTGGTTGAAAGTGTGAGTGTGAAAAGCCAGTCGTCGAAATACTCGGCTGGCATGGGCCTGTGTGGGAACAAGGCATGAAACTCCTCCTTGAGAAGAGGCTCGTTCAGGGCATAGTCCGGCACCCAACGGTTGGCGCTGGCCGGGGTACCTTCACTGGCGAGAAAGTATTCTACTCCCTCTTCCCCCCATCTCGAGTCTAAAATCTCTGTGACCTGGTTGATGAGTTCCCTTCCTGGCGACTCCCTCCTTGGGGGGGTCTCCCCATATGGGTCTGGTGCCGCGTCCTGCGCCTGAAATCGGTGAGGTGCTTTGTAGGGCGTGAGCACCGACCTATGGAATACTGGGTGCATTCTGGATCCCTCCGGAAGTGTCAACCGGAAGGCCACCGGATTGATCTGTGCCTCAACTTGGTAAGGTCCTAGCTGCTTATGTCCGAGTTTCTTCTTAGCTAGTGATCTGGTCGGCACTGCGTGGGCCGCTAACCACACCCAGTCTCCCACCTGTATGTCCTCCCCAACCCTTCTGTGCTTGTCAGCCTGCAGTTTGTATGCGTGCTTTGCAAGCTCTAACTGCCTCCTAAGCTGTTCGTGAACCTCCTGCAATTCTGCCGCCAAGACTTCCGCTGCCTGTGGCTCCCCCTCCCCCAGTCTCTCTAATCCCGGGAAGGTTCTGGGATGCCTCCCGTTGTTGGCGAAGAACGGTGTCACCCCCGTTGACACGTGCTTCGTGTTGTTGTAGGCGAACTCAGCGAGCGGCAGGTAGTCCACCCAGGTTGTCGGCTGCTGATTTGCATAGCATCTCAGGTACTGCTGCATGATGGCGTTGACGCGCTCCGCTTGTCCGTTGGTCTGCGGGTGTCTCGCCGACGCTAGGTTGATCTTGACGTTCAGGAAACCCATCAGCTTCTGCCAGAAGTTCGAAATGAACTGTCGCCCCCGGTCGGACAGGATAGACCGTGGCAGACCGTGCACCCTGAAGACGTGGTCTATGAACAGTTTGGCGGTCTGTTCTGCCGTGGCCACCTTCGCGCATGGAATGAAGTGGGCCATTTTAGTGAACATGTCCACCACCACTAGCACTGCCGTTTTACCCCTTGAGCTGGGTAAATCCGTGACAAAGTCCAGGGCCACCCTCTCCCACGGTTCGCTCGGGGTCTGCAGCGGTTCGAGCAGTCCCGCCGGAGGTTTGTGCACTGACTTGGCCCTTTGGCAGGTGTCGCACCTCGAGACGTACTCCGCGACTTCCCCCCGCATCTTGGGCCACCAGAAATCTCTGGCAACTAGTTCTGCCGTCTTCTCCTTGCCAAAGTGCCCGGCGGTGGGTGCGTCGTGCAACTGCTGCAGTACTTTAGCACGGAGGTCGTCTCCCGGTACATAGAGTGCTCCTCTGCGGATGAGCAATCCGTCCCGTACTTGGAACTCGTCGTCCGTCACCGTGCCCTTGCGCACCTCCTCCATCTTGGCTCGTGCGAAGGGGTCCTCCTGCAGTGCTCGACGGACCGCCTGCAGGTCCACGGTTGCTGAAGCGCACGCCCACGCTTTCGGAGCGAAAATGTGCTTGGCCGCTGCTGGTGCCGCCTCTTCGAGGTATTGCGGCTTTCTGGACAGTGCATCCGCCATGATGTTGTTGTCGCCTGGGATGTATTCTATCCTGAAGTCGAAATCCGCAAAGAACTCCGCCCATCGGATGTGCCGCTGGTTCAGGAACCTTGCCGTGCGCCAGTACTCCAGGTTCTTATGATCCCTGCGAACCTGCACTGTGTGCTTGGCCCCGACGAGGAAGTGCCGCCACGCCTTGAATGCTGCATGAATGGCCAGCAACTCCCTGTCCCAGATGGTGTAGTTCTGCTCCGACTTGCTGAGCTTCCTAGAGTAGAAGGCACACGGTCTCCAGTCCCCATGCGGGTCCTTCTGCAACAGTACGGCGCCCACGGCTCTGTCTGAGGCGTCTGTTTCAACCCTCATCGGTTTGCTGGGATTCACATGCAGTAGCTGCCCTTCGGACGAGAAGAGACGCTTAAGGTTCTGGAAGGACTGCTCCGCTTGCTCCGTCCAGATGAACTTCTTCTTCTTAGAGCTGAGCGTGTCGGTAATGGCCGCCGTCTGCATCGCGAACCCCTTGATGAACTTGCGGTAAAAGTTGGCGAATCCCACAAACCGCTGGACCTCCTTCCGATTGCTCGGGCTCTTCCAGTCCAACACTGCGCGAACCTTGGCGCTGTCCATGGCAAGCCCCTTGTCCGACAGCTTGTAGCCCAGGAAATCCACCTCCTTCCTGTCGAACTGGCACTTCTCCAGCTTGGCATACAGCCGATGCTCCCGCAGTCTCTGCAGAACTTCCTTGACGTCACCTTCGTGGGTCTCCTCAGATTCTGAGAATATCAGGATGTCGTCCAAGAAGCAGACGCATTTCTTGTAGAGGAGACCCGCCAGACAGTGATGCATGAAGGCTTGAAAACAGTGAGCGCCATTTTGTAAACCGAAGGGCATAACTCTGTATTCATATGTGCCCAGGGGCGTGAACATGGCAGTCTTCCACTCGTCTCCTTCCCGTATGCGAATCAGGTTGTACGCCCCTCGCAGATCCAATTTTGTAAAAACGCGTCCTTTCCTCACCGTTGCAAGCAGGTCATCTATTTTGGGCATGGGAAAGGCCGTGGGCTTGGTCTTGGCATTTAAGAGCCTGAAATCAACTACAAGCCACTTTTGGGGCGTGTCCTTTTTCTTCACAAAGAATACAGGACTGCCCCCCGCTGCCTTCGACTCCCGGATGAAACCGCGCTTCAAGTTGAGGTCTATGAACTCCTTGAGCTCCTGTAGCTCGTCCTCAGACATGGAATACAGTTTCCCGGCTGGCAGCGTCGCTCCTGGCAGGAGGTCAATCTTGCAGTCATAGGGCCTGTGGGGAGGCAGCTTGTCCGCTTCCTTCTCGCAGAAAACCTCCAAAAACGCTGCGTACTTGCGCGGCACTGCTTGCAGCGTGCCTAATTGTAGCTGCGGGTCTTCCCCTCCCTCTTCCGGGCTAGGTAGGATGCAATGTTCTGCGCAATAGGATGAGCCGAAGGTCAGTTGGCGCTGGTACCACGCCAATGCTGGGCTGTGCCTGTGCAGCCAACTCATGCCCAAGACTACAGGCGTGTCCGACAGGTGGGTGACATTGAAGCTGATGACTTCTCGGTGATTTCCAATCCGCATCACCATTGGCTGCGTTTGTTGCACCACCTGCCCCCCCAACAATTCTCTGCCATCCACCGTGACAACCTTCAGGGGCAGCGTGGCTGGTAGTAGTGGTATATTGTGCTGCTGAATGAAATCCAGTCCTATAAAGTCGGCGTTGCTGCCGGAGTCAATGGTGATCGGCACTTCCAGAGTGCGTCCATTGGGCAGTTGGAGAGACGCTGTAAGCTGCACCACTGGTTTGGGTGGGAGGGGGTCTGTGGGCTGCAAACTTGCTGGGGATTGCTTCATTGACTTGTCTGGCTGGACCCCAGTGCCTCTTCCTCCAGCCAGACTCCGTCGTTTCCCTGTTGCGATGTTCCCTGTGGAGTTGCGTCTGTGACTGTTGCCGAGGCTGCAGTGTGCTTGTGGAGCCTCTGGGGACACTCTTTCGCCATGTGCTGAGCACTCTCGCAGATGTAGCACTTCCTGTTCCCTCTAGGAGGCTTCGTTTTGACTGCTCCCGGTGTTAGGGCTCTGGTAGCTGACTGAGCCCTGGCACCTCCGATCTCCATCGGTTCTTCTCCCCCTCCCTGCGAGGGTGTGGATTGCGCACGCGTTGCATCTTTGGGAGAGAAGGGAGGTGCTCTGGCTGGCGCCCTTCCCCAACGTCCTTCTTCTCTGTTCCAAGGACGTTCCTCCAAGCGCACCCCAATCTCCAGCGCCCTCTGGACCACTTGCTGAGTGTTCTTTGGCCTCTCTCCCCTTGCAATCTCAGCTTTTACATCTGCATTCAAGCCTTCCCAGAAGAGGTCTCTCACTGGAGCAGAATCTTTCTCCCATCCCAGTGCATGAACTAAGCCAAAAAAGCGTGCATGGTACTGCCTCACACTGGCTCTGCCTTGTTTAAGCCCGTGTATGTCTCTTCTGGCAATGTCGATGTCTATCTTTGATAAAAAACACGAATCCATTGCTTTAATGAAAGCCTTCGCATCTTGGAGCGCCGGATCATTATCTCTCCATAAATTCCTCAGCCACGTTTTGGCCTCCCCATGCAAATGGGACAAGATAAACCCCACTTTCTCTCTCTCATCTCTAAAGTCTTTTGCTAGCAGATCCAGCGCAAACAGCAGGTCGGCTCTGAAGTTGGGGTACTGCTGTAAACTCCCGTCGAAATGAGATACCAGACTGCCTCCCCTCCTCCCCAGTCCAATGCCCTCGGACCTGGGTCCCATTTGCCCCAGTGTAGTGAGCGCTTCCAACCTGGTTCGGAGATCTCTGCAGGCGGCATCCATTTCCTCTTCCCTTTTCTTGGAGGCCCGTACCTCCGCGTTGAGTTGAGTTACTGCATTTCGCAGTTCTGTCAGTTGCTGTTCTGGAGTCATTTTGCCTGATTTGTGTGAGCTCTCGAAGCACCCCTCCTCTGCCCTCGCCGCGTCGACTCACGTGGCGAGGTTCTTGGTGCCCAAAACTTGGAGACGGAGCTTACTGTCAGAGCTGGCTCTTGGTCCCAGCTCACAAAGGACCAACGCTAGCCGGTAGTAAAGTATCAAAGTCTTTATTGAAGAATAGTTTCCATTTCCAAACCTCAGCACCCCAGCTCTACGTCTAGAGTCTAGACCGGCGAAGCTCCATCTGAATCTCCGCCCCCTGTACACCAGTTTAAGACTCTAATCTTACTCCACCTCTCCCTTCTCTCCTTTCTCCTCTGGGTCCTGCTGCCCCCCGGGGTCTCCTCCCTCCTGGACTCCTCTGACGCAGATGTTGACCCTCCTGACTCCTCCCGCTCTCTTCGGCGGGCTTTAGGACTTGGCTCCCTACCCGGGCTGCCAACTGTGCCGCCTTCCTGTACATTTGAACTTGGCGCGCGTGCGCGTTTAACCTTCCTCTTAACCGTTTCCTCGCTCCCTGACGGAGGCGTGGTCAATCCTGCCTCATGTTCTCCCGCTGGTAGCGCGCCGCCTGATCCCGATGCCTGGGACTCCTCCCCCCTACTTCCCTCTGGCGTGGACGCTGGTCCAGATTTCCAGCTGCTGCTCTCTGAGTCCCCTCTGGCCCCTTCTCCCTGAAGTGCCCCCCTGGGTACTCCCCTTGCCCTGACCATGGGAGCCCCTTTTTGTGAATCCTCTGATTCACTGGACAGACTCAGAGACCTCGGATCGCTGTCATCGCTGACATTTCCTTCGGACTCCTCCCCTTCGCTCTCCATTTCCTCCCTCTCCTGTGCCTCTGCTCCTGAACCCCTGACACTTGTCCATGTCTTTTTGGCTTCAGAAAAGAAGGTTCCTTCTCTTTCTAGAGGATTTTTGGTTCTCCAGATATCCACCAAGTCCAGGTTATCAGTCAGTTCAAAAAAGGTTTTTGGTAGTCTCCCATCTTTGGTCACTACCTGCCGTTGTGCCTTGTCCATATTTGTAGAAACAACTCCATTCATATCTCCCATCAAGATCACATTGTACTCCAGATAGTCCATCAATGTCTCATGCAACTTTTTGAAAAATTCCGATTTTCCTTCATTCGGTGCGTATACGCCAACAATCAGATATTTCTGTCCATGGTGTTGAATTTCAATTGCCAAATATCTTCCTTGTTCATCTTTAAAAATTAATTTTGGTGCTAGGCTCTCTTTTGCATATACCACCACTCCTCTTTTTTTAACTTTGTCCGATGAAATAAACTCTTGACCTAGTCTTTTATTAATTAGAATTTTTCTATGGAGCCTAGTTACATGTGTTTCCTGTAAACAAATCAAGTCCAATTGTTCTTTTTTTAAAATGTGAAAAATTGATTTTCTCTTAGAAACCACGTTTAGACCGTTGCAGTTCCAGCTTAATAGTTGCAGAGACATCTTGTAGTTAGTCTGCTATATTCCTCCAGTGGCTCCCAATGTGTCTTCTTTCTCTTCTAGTCCCGGTGGTGTTGTCTTGTCCAAATCCAAGATTGCTTTAGCTATATCTCTCCTTCTTCTCTCTTGTGTATCGGACGGGTCTTGGTCTTTAAAGGATTCCTTCTGTAAGTCCTCCTCGTAGTCCTTTAAAAATCTGTCTTTATCTTCCACTGATTTTATTTTTATTTTCCTTCCTTTTATACTAAACGAAAGCCCTTCAGGGAACTCCCACCTAAAGATGATGTTGTTCTTTCTCAGCTGTGTAACCAAGTCTCTGTAGCTAGATCTGAGGTCTAAGAGATGTTTGGGGATGTCCCTGAACAATTCCACTCTTGATTCACCAACTTCCAAAGGCCTTTGGAAATGTAGTCCCAAAATTTTATCTCTCTCCTCTTTAGATCCAAAGGTGACCAAACAGTCTCTTGTCTTGATTCTCCTGCTTGTTTTACCCCATCGGAAAGCACTTACTATTTTAATTTCTTCTTTATCCAGATCCAGTTTCCAGAAATCTGCAAATTCCTGTGCAAGAAATTCCTTAAGACCTTCTTTCTCAATTTCTGGCAAGGATCTGATCCTGAGATTCGTTGTTTTATCTTTTAATTCAAGCATAGAAAATCTTGTTCTATAGTCCTCAAGTTGCCTGTTGATCGGTGGTATTTTTTCTTCTATGGCCTCTGCAGCTGATTTTGCTTCTTCTGCAATTTTCCTTGTTTTTGATGATTCCTGCAATAATTGCTGAATTAAATTCGTATTTTGTTTAATACAAGCTGTATTTTGATCTATTTTAGAAGATGTCTCTGACACCTTTTTGTTTATTTCTGCAACCTCCTCTGTCAATTTATTTAATGATTCTTGAATTTTTGCAAATCCTGTATTAAAAAGGTCCTCTGTTGAAGTCATAGCTTTTGGTTTAGGTTGTACAGATGCACCTCCAATTGGGTCTGGTATAGAGGCTCTTCTTCCTGAGTAAAAGGTTTTCCCAGATCTTGTAGTCTTCTCCTGCAGCTGGTCTAGTTTTCCCTTATCACTTGCCATACCACACCAACTTATTTCAAGGTCACTCCCAGCTAGCTGTCAGACTTGAAGTCAAAACAGTGGAAAGTCCCCAGTCACTTTCCCAGCTGCAGCAAGCTGTCAGATTTTAAAACCAAACAGTGGAAAATTCCCAGTTGCTTTCTGTTTCTTTGTATCAGTCTTTGTAACAATCCTTATGTCCACCAGGGGGATACAATAGCCCCTGGGAAAAATGTCTCCCATCTTCTCCTTCTCCTTCTCAGCAACTTTGCAGCTAATTCCTCCCAGTAACAAGACTTAAACAGCCACAGCTTTTAACAGTATAATCCAGTTTGCAGAGCTTAAAATCTCAGAGTCTCTCTCCGCAGTCCCTCCTTTACCCTATATTTTCAGATTGACAGATCAGAGCCGGGCGCGCTGGGCGGTGGTTCCGGGCGCGCCGGGCGCGCCGGGCGGTGGTTCCCCCACAGTCAGCTCTTTCTTACGCAGGCAGTATAGTTTCCAGTCCTTCCCCCTCTTTTCCCTGCCACTTGGGGGGGGGGGAATCCTTATCAAAACACCAGATTCCGTTTCTTCAAAAGCACTTTTAAAGGTTTGGCACGCAAAAGTCTTTGTTTCCAGCTATATACAGAGCGGAAGGCTGGCTTCCTGGTTAAACCTTACCGCTTCGGTTCTAATTTAGCTTGCTTTTTTAACTTTGCCAAATCCAAAAGTTCCTTAATTTGTTTCTTTTCCTTTTAAAATTTGTAATTCTCCTACTCACGGAAAGTTCTTTTATAATCCAATTTGTCCCAAGAAGAAGTTGAGCGCTCCTCCGATCACGGCTGTGCGACGTCTCTCCGAAAAAGAAGCGATTGACTCTCAGCACCGCGTTACCCCCTCCACACTCCGGAGCTCTTCCTGAGCCCCAGAAACGTTTTGGGAGATCGCTGTTGGTGCCCGCCGAGTCCCACGGACGTAGGCTTCCTCCGCCTAGGTTTTCAGGGGTTCACCGCGTCGCCGTAGCGGTAGAACCCTGTTTTTTTCGGAGCTCCCCCTCCGGTGCTCAGCAGGGGGCCGCCATGATCGCTGGCGCTCAACCCGGAAGCCTAGATTCTCCTTTAAGGCATTACATGCCGTAAATTTCATACCGGTGTTCCATAACTGTTCCCAGTCAACCATCATAATGTTGTGTCCGACATCCTGTGCCCATTTAATAATAATAATAATAATAATAATATCTTTATTGTCATTGCCCCCTTCGGGGACAACGAAATTACTTGTCTGCTCCATAAAAACACTAATTAAACAATGCAGTATAATACAGCAAGGGAGATTAGATGACTTTCAAAGTCCGGGCTTTCCATTCAGGGCCGAGATCGCTCTGGAGAAGAAGCTGTTCTTAAGACGGCTCGTTCTTGTTTTCATCGTCCTGTATCTCCGTCCCGATGGCAAGAGCTCGAAGAGACAGTGACCAGGATGCGATGGATCTTTTACTATGTCCAGTGCCTTCCTATGGCACCTTGTGGCATAAATCTGCTCTAAAGTGGAGAGTGGGCAGCCAACAATGCTCTCTGCTGCCTTAACAGCCCTGCACAACCCCATCCTGTCCTGGGTAGTACAGCTTCCGTACCACACACATAAGCCATAAGTGAGCACGCTCTCAATGGCACAGTGATAGAAGGCAAGCAGCAGTTTCTGCGGAAGATGGTTTTTCCTTAGTGTTGACACTCCAGGACAGATCCTCTTGTAATTCAATGCCCAAAAATCTGAACGTTGTTACCCTCTCCACTCAGACCCCATCAATCAAAAGTGGCTGGACGTTGCTCTTCTGTCTCCTGAAGTCCACTACAAGTTCCTTTGTCTTCCTTGTATTTATGAGCATGTTGTTAGCTCTGCACCACTCTGTCAGCCGCTCCACCTCATCTCTATAATCCGTTTCACCCTCCCTTTCAGAGATGAGCCCAATCACGGTTGTGTCATCTGCAAATTTGACAACCCTATTACTAGGGTGAGTAGCGACACAATCGTACGTGTAGAGAATATAAAGGAGCGGACTGAGTACACATCCCTGTGGTGTTCCTTGTGTTAGTCTTAAGCATATTAGAGGTATAAGGGCCCAGCCGAACCCTCTGGGGGCGGTCTGACAAAAAGTCCAATATCCACCTACAAAGTGATAACGGAAGCCCCAGATCTTCCAGTTTAGACATCAGACGTTGTGGTAGAATGCTATTAAATGCCGAGCTGAAATCTAAAAAAAGCAGTCTGGCATAACCCCCCGCTGCTCCAAATGTGCAAGGATGGCATGGAGGGCAATCGCCACAGCGTCCTCTGTCGATCTTTTTGTTTTATAAGCAAATTGGAATGTGTCCAGTCCCTCTGGTAGGCAGGCAATGACATAATTTCGTACCAGCTTTTCAAAGCACTTCATGATTATAGGTGTGAGTGCTACTGGACGAAAATCATTCAGATCTTCCGGGTTAGATTTTTTTGCTATTGGAACAATAATAGGCAGGATGGAACAATAGCCTGGGCTAGGGATCGTAATCATAACAGATTTCACCATTTCATCTTGGGTATTCCATTTCAACAGCAAGTTATACATTCTTGACAAATTCTTAACTTTGGGTTCTAACAATTCTGTTTCCAACTTTGATTTTTCCACCTGGAAGCCTAATTTTTTGTCCAATTTATATGCCTCCATTATTTGATAATAATGGAGCCAATCTCTCACTCTATTTTTTAATTTTTCAAAGCTCTGCAGTTTTAGTCTGTCTCCCTCTTGCTCCAAAATTTCCCAATATTTTGGCCACTTGGCCTCCATATTGAGTTTTTTCAATGCTTTCGCTTCCATTGGTGACAACCATCTTGGGGTTTTACTTTCTAACAAATCCTTATACCTTATCCAAACGTTAAACAGTGCTTTCCTAATAATATGGTTCTTAAAGGCCCTGTGGGCCTTAACCTTATCATACCACAAATATGCATGCCAACCAAATACGTTATTAAAGCCTTCCAAATCCAGAACGTCAGTGTTTTCAAGAAGCATCCATTCTTTTAGCCAGCAAAATGCGGCTGATTCATAATAAAGTTTAAGGTCTGGCAGGGCAAATCCACCTCTTTCTTTAGCATCTGTTAATATCTTAAATTTTATTCGAGGCTTCTTTCCCTGCCAGACAAATTTAGAGATATCTCTCTGCCACTTCTTGAAACAGTCCATTTTGGTCAAAATTTGCAATGTTTGGAACAAAAACAACATCCTTGGCAATACATTCATCTTTATAACAGCAATTCGGCCTAGCAGTGATAATTTCAAATTTGACCATATTTCTAAATCCTTTTTCACTTCAGACCAGCATTTTTCATAATTATCTTTAAATAAATTCACATTCTTAGAAGTCATATTAACCCCCAAATATTTCACTTTCTTAACCAATGATAGTCCTGTCTCCTTCTGGAACTTATCTCTCTCCATTGCGGTTAAGTTTTTCCCCAGCACTTTTGTTTTCATTTTATTTAACTTAAAACCTGCTACCTGACCAAAATCTTGGATTAATTTCAGTGCTCTTTTAGTACTAGTCAGCAAATGCTTTCAATTTGTACTGTTTAGCCCCCACCTGTATCCCTTCCAACTGCTGGTCCCTTCTGATCATATTCAGCAAAACCTCCAGGACCGATATAAAGAGCAATGGAGAGATTGGGCACCCTTGTCGCGTTCCTTTCTCAATTTTAAATTCTTCCGTCACCACATTGTTCACAATTAATTTGGCCTTCTGTTCTGTATAAATTGCACCCATACCATTTCCAAAGCTTTCACCAACCCCCATCCCCTGTAAATTCTTTTTCATAAAACTCCAAGAAATGTTGTCAAAGGCTTTCTCCGCATCAACAAATATCAGAACTGCTTTAGTATTTATATTCTCCTGTAATTTTTCAATAATGTTAATTATGTTCCTTGTATTGTCCTTCAAATGTCTGCCTGGGATAAAGCCCGCTTGATCTTTATGAATTACCTCTGCTAATACCTTTTTTAGTCTTTTAGCCAATATGTCTGCAAAAATTTTGTAATCCACATTAAGCAGTGATATGGGGCGGTAGTTCTTAAGTTGTGTCTTTTCAGTCTCTGTTTTTGGTATAAGTGTGATATAAGCCTCTTTCCACGACTCCGGTGCCTTTTCCCCCTCCAATACATACACACTTCTTTTAAAGGTTGTACTAACCATTCTTTAAAAGTTCTGTAGTATCTTGAAGTCAATCCATCCGGTCCTGGAGATTTGCCCAGCTGCATGTTCTGTATGGCCCCTTCTACTTCCTGCTCTGTAATTTTAAGATTCAACATTAACTTGTTTTCCTGAGAGATTTTTTGTAGTCCATTTACTTCCAAAAATCTATCAATGTCCATTTCTTTCTGCTTCTCCTGTGTATACAATTGTTTGAAATACTTCTGGAAGCATCTTCTGATTTCCACTGGATTCTGTATATGCTTTCCATCCACTTCCAAGTTCGTAACTGTATTAAGTTTTTGTCTTTTTTTCAAATTGCCATGCCAAAAGTTTCCCACACTTATTTGCCGATTCAAATGTCTTTTGTCTTATCTGTCTAATCTTCCACTCTATTTCCTCGTTCATCAATTTCATGTATTGTACTTGGTATAACTTTATCTCTTTCAGAATCTCTTGCGACTTTGGTTTCACTCTCAATTTTTTCTCTCCTTCCTTTATTTTTTCCAGGATTTTATCTTTTTTCTCATTTTGTGTTCTTTTCTTAATTGCATTCTGTTGTATCAAAAAACCTCTCATGACTGCCTTACTTGCATCCCAAATAACTCTTTTTTCCACTGTAGTGTTCATATTTATCTCAAAGTAGTCTCTCAGAGTTTTTTGGGCCTTCTTGGTGAATTCCTCACTTCGAAACAGGGCATCATTCATTCTCCATCTAAAGGAACCAGTTGGCGTCAGTTTCATTTCCATCTTAACCGCATTATGATCAGAACAGGTTTTAGGGCTGATTTCTACCTTATTTGTCTTAGGTACCAGACTTCTAGTTACCCAGATTTGGTCAATTCTTGTCCTTGTCATCTTGGCCTCAGAGAAAAAAGTTCCCTCTCTTCCTAAAGGATTCTTAGTTCTCCAAATGTCCACTAAATCCATGTTCTCAGTCATGTCGAAAAATGGTTTTGGTAGTCTGCCGTCATTAGTAACTACCTGTCTCTGTGCCTTATCCATATTTGTGGACACTACTCCATTCATATATCCCATCAAAATCATATTGTATTCCATATAGTCCATAAGAGTCTCATGTAACTTCTTAAAGAATTCCGATTTTCCTTCATTTGGCGCATAAATACCTATTATCAAAAATTTCTCTCCCTCGAAGGGACTTTGGAGCATGCCCTGAAACATCTTTTGGACTTTAGTTTTGACTATGGAGTATGGGCTGACTTGTCGACAAGGAATAAAGGAACTGTCAAGATGGAAGTAAAGTGTAAGCATAAATTTGACGAAGACCTGCAGATGGGACATGGAGAAGAGTTAAGAGCCTCGGACAGAAGATCACCAGGCTGATGGGCTACGTAGAACTGATAGAAAGGACTGACAGAATCCGAGACCAGGGAGAAGAGACGGTGGAAGAAGATTGGAAAAAAATTTAAAAATCTATTTAGAGAAATATTGTAAAATTAATGAATGTTAGGAAATGTTGGAATGAAATTACATGACTTTAGTAGAAATATTATAAGGAGTTAAGTATAAATAAATTTTAAGGTTTTGATGATAAGATAAGGTAAAAATAAATTAAGATAACTAAAAGATAGAAAGCAGTGAAAGACGGAAAGGATTTGCTGATATAATTAACAACTGGAATACAAAAATTGGAGGTGTGAGGAGGTCGAGGAAATAAGTTAATGAAAGATAAGGATTCTGATGTATTGTGTGTGTTTTTGATGCATTTTTTTGTGTTTTGAGTTTTGATGTAGTGTTTTTTTGCTTTTTTTTCTATGTAACTTTTTCTTCTTTTTTCTCTTCTCTTTTCTCTTTTTTTTCTTTTTTGTGTAACTTTTAAACTTCTAATAAATATTATTTTTTAAAAAAAACAAAGGTAGCCCCCCGTAGAGTGCATTGCAGTAGTCCAAGTGGGAGATAACCAGAGCATGCAGCACTCTGGGGAGACAGTCTCTGGGCAGGTAGGGTCTCAGCCTGCGTACCAGATGGAGCTGGTAAA
Organism: Podarcis tiliguerta; assembly: GCF_965153285.1. Lineage (NCBI taxonomy): Eukaryota > Metazoa > Chordata > Lepidosauria > Squamata > Lacertidae > Podarcis > Podarcis tiliguerta. The sequence goes on from NC_139545.1 coordinate 243,296, forward strand.
CAGCTGCCCTGGACACAGAATTGACCTGCGCCTCCATGGACAGCTGTGAGTCCAAAATGACTCCCAGGCTGCTCACCTGGTCCTTCAGGGGCACAGTTACCTCATTCAGAACCAGGGAGTCCTCCACACTCACCTTGTCCCCCAAGAACAGTACTTCTGTTTAGTCGGGATTCAACCTCAATCTGTTAACCACCATCCATCCTCCAACCACCTCCAGACATTCACACAGGACCTTCACTGGTTTTGATTTGAAGGAGAGGTAGAGCTGAGTATCATTCACATACTGGTGAACACCCAGCCCAACCCCCTGATAATCTCTCCCAGTGGCTTCATGTAGATGTTAAAAAGCATGGGGGGAAGGACAGAGCCCTGAGGCACCCCACAAGTGAGAGCCCAGGGGTATGAACACTCATCCCCCAACACCACTTTCTGGACACGGCCCAGGAAGAAAGAGCGGAACCACTGCATAACAGTGCAACCAGCTCCCAGCTCTTCTAGACAGTCCAGAAGGATATTATGGTCAATGGTATCTGCTGAGAGATCTAGCAGAACTAGGAAACATCTTTCTCCTCTGACTCTAGCCTGATCATTGACCAGTGCGACGAAGGTAGTTTCAGTCCCATTATGAGGCCTGAATCCTGATTGGAAGGGATCCAAATGGTCCGCAGCCTCCAGGTGTGCTTGGAGTTGTCAGCAACCACCTGCTCCATGACCTTGCCCAAAAATGGAAGATTTGAGACTGGACTATAGTTGGCCACATTGGCCTGGTCCAAAGATGGACAAAAAGTGGCCTGTGAGATTCTGTCCTCTGCCTGTTATCACTCAACTTCTTTTTAAAACTTGGAGGAAAGAACTGAGGAGATGCTCATCAAATTTAAATATGACACCAATCTCGGAGACTTCTGCCACAGAAGACACAAGCAGGTTTCAGGAGACCTGGCCCCAAACTTTCCTCTGCATGAGAGCTTCTTGTGGGCATAAGGTTATGGGTTACCACATATCCATAAAAAGTGCATGTCATAATTCTAGCAAAAAGCCTAAACCTCTCAGCAGTGTATATATGAACATACATGAGTGCTGGATGTGCACATGTGACTCCAGGTACATACTTATAACAATGAAAGATGGAGCAAGCTTGCTTTCTCTTGCTATGGAGGGTAGGACCTGAACCAATGGGTTCAAATTACAAGAAAAGAGTAGTCTGTCCTTCACTGGAGGTTTTAAAGCAGAGGTTGTTATGGATGCTTTAGTTGAGATTTCTGCATTGCAGGGGGTTGGATTAGATGACCCTCGTGGTTCCTTTGCAGTTCTATGATTCTATAATATCTGTATATGATCTTTACTTCCAGCCTCTATTGGTCTCAGAAGTAAGCCCATGTGTACAGCTGATGCAAATGCACCCACATTCTAAGTCTCATACAAACACCAATGATGCGGAATAGGGATGCACACACCATCTGTGGTTACTCTTTGCTGGATTGAGTCACTTGTCCATAGGCACTGTGATTAGGAACTACTGAACTAACCATAGCAGTGGTTACAGCACATAGGCTGTAGCTTTGAGGTTTAAAACACCAGTTGGAAAGCTTGATAAGCTCATTTAAAATAACTGAAAATACTTTTATAAGAAAGACAGTTGCATAAAGGTAAAAGAAGGGGGCTGCAAGTGGCCTAGTAAATTGTGAATTCATGGTGAACAAATGTGCTGAATTTTTTATGAGGTGTATAAATAATTAGTAACATGCATGTGCATTAGTCTCTCTCTCTCTCTCCCACCAACCTGCATCTCTTACTTGATTGCACTTTATTCCAGCATCCTCTTGCATTTCAGAAATACATGCAGCCAAGGTGTCCTGGTTTTTACTTTTTCAAATATGGCAACTCTACTTTTGCTAAAGTGCATGGGCAGAGTCAGCTTCTTCTTCTTCTATGGCAATCACTCGTATTCAAGTAAGATTGTCTTCCAATGAACACAATCTTAGCAGTGAGTCTATGACTGTGGAGGCCAATTCTGGATCCACACGCCCTTCCACAGTGGGGACATAGGTTTCTGGACAGGAGTTGATCACGGTTAGGGTTTTCCAAACGTGCCTTCCTCTTAGCACATTTCTCCCTTTTGTCCTGAGTTTGAGCGTCTTCAAAACCTATGACTCTTCTCCAATTCGAGCACTCACAGGCCAGTGTTTCCAAATTGTCGCTATTTATGTTACATTTTTTAGATTTGCCTTGAGAGAATCTTTAAACCTCTTTTGTTGACCACCAGCATTACGCTTTCCATTTTTAACTTTGGAATAGAGTACAGTGGTACCTAAGGTTACAGACGTTTCTGGTTACAGACTCCAGTAACCCAGAAATAGTACCTCAGGTTAAGAACTTTGCTTCAGGATGAGAACAGAAATTGCGGGCTTCCTGTTTCTACCCTGTTTTTAATTCAGGGTAATTAGCCCTGTCAGACTCCCCAGGTTGGGGGAGGATTATCTCATAGACCTGCAGATTGTCCGAGAATGCTGACTTGCATCAAGGTGCAAGCAGCAGGACACTGAGTTGCAGAGCACGGTACGGCTGGCACTCTCCGATGCCATTCTCATAGCCAGGAACATCTGTTTGAAAAAATGAATAGATTTGGACAATAAACAGACATGGACTGGATCGAAGAAGCTTAAGAAAAAACCTGCAGAAGTACAGTCCTTGGGGTTTAAGCTCAGACTTCAAAAAGATTCTCATCATGGTGTTTGGATAATGGAGGTGTTTGGTATCTCCCCCCCCCCCCACTTAACATCTACAATTGGTTTTCAATGCCAAGCCTCATTAAGACCTTTTTTTTAAAAAAAAGTTAAGAGTACAGATGGACTTCTATTTAGGCATTTAATTGTGCAGCTTTATTTAAGACTTGAAAGACTTGATAAAGATGGAAGAGGAGGCAAGATGGCACTCACTAATACGCAGCATGAAAAAAATATATTCCCCCCTTTTTTCGAGGGAAGCAGGAGTTATGTGCTGACGGATTTTGCAATGATTTGAGATAACAACTTGGAATAATATATAGTGCAGCTGTTTGCAGAAGTTTTTTATATTCATTATAAGCAAGAGAGAAGGCTAAGTGGTGTCTAGCAGCCCTCCCTCTAGGGCCGGGGGGGGGGGGGAATGCGGTCTCCAAAGGCTGATCGATCACCAAATGACTGATATTTGTGGAATACAGTTTATCTACATTGTAATATTGCAAACAGTTTTGCCTAACAATTTAACTTGGAAGGTACTGGTTCAATAAAGCTCAAAAGGGAAGGTTTGGATAATTAATGATTGGGAGTTGCTGCGCCATTAAACTTCAGATAACAGACTTGGACAACATCCTGGGTTGGAATGGAGTCAGAGGAAGCTGGGCTGATAAAAAGACAGTTGGAAAAATATATACTAACAAAGCTGTATTCAACGGATGAAAGTACATGATGTTTGACATGATTGAGAATCGTGGACTCAGGGACAGAAAATTATAAAGCGTCAAAATCGAGATGTGGAAAATATGGAAACAACGAGGAGAGGCAGGACTGAGATGCGGAGATATGCTACAGAAATCCAGACCGTGGGGAGCTCCAAAAAATTAATAATTATAATTTGGTCTATAATTTGGTCTTTTTTATTTTAGTTTTTTATTTTAATTGGAGTATTATGATTGGATATATTAATTGGATGTTTTTTATTGGAAAATCAATAAAAATGATTTAAAAAAAGAGAACAGAAATTGTGCAGCAGCTGCGCAGCAGCAATGGGAGGCCCCATTAGCTAAAGTGGTACCTCAGGTTAAGAACAGTTTCAGATTAAGAATGGACCTCCAGAACGAATTAAGTTCTTAACCTGAGGTACCACTGTAGTTGCTTTGGAAGACAAAAATCAACATGACCACTCCAACAAAGTTGATGCTGAATAATCATTGCTTCAACACTTGTGATCTTTGCTTCTTCCAGTACACTGGCACTAGTTCGCCTGTCTTCCCAAGTGATATGTAAAAATTTTCAGAGACACCATTGCTGGAATCTTCTAGGAACTGGAGATGGCATTTATAAGTGGTCCATGTTTCACAAACATACAGTAAGGTTGGTAGTACAATAGCTTTGTAAACAAGCATTTTGGTTTCCCTGCAAATGTTCTAGTACTTAAACACTGCACTTCAATTGGGAGAAAGCTGCATTCACAGAGTTCAGGTGATGCTGAATTTCAGCAACAATGTCGGCCTTTGTGGAAAGATAATTGCCCAGGTAGGTGAAGTGATTGACATTTTCCAGTGTTACACCATTGAGTTGGATTTGTGGGGATGCAGAGGGGTTGTTTTGCACTTGTTGGTGCCGCACTTTGGTTTTTTGAATGTTGAGTGATAGGCCAAGCTTTTTGTAAGCTTCTGTGAAGATATTTAGGGTGGTTTGGAGGTCATCCTCTGAGAGTGTGCGCGCACACACACTACGTTGTCATCAGCATACTGAAGCTCTATGACAGAAGTTATGGTACCCTTACTCTTTGCTTTCAGCCTACTCAGAGTTTTCCATCTTTTCGATAACTGATACCACTGTGAATGGTTCACTCTGAGAGCCATTGTTATCTGCGATTGTATTATCATGGGCATGATTTTCTCTGTATGACAGCTTCAAGAAAAATTCAAAACCAACTCCTGTATTAACCTGACTAAGGCCATTGACACTGTATATCATTATGCCCTGTGGACTGTCCTTTTGAAAATTGGCTGCCCAAATAAATTTGTGAACATCCTTTGGCTCCTCCTCCTGCTGCTACAGAAAGGAGGGATGGGGGAAGCAGCCCCAGCTGGAAGCAGCCCCAGCTGGTGACGGTGGCAGGAGGAAGAGGAGCTGCCAGTTGCCAGAGCAGTGCTGTCCCCGTGTTCCTGGCTCCTCCAGTGTCCTGACATGATGTTGGGACCAGCAGCAGAGAATAAAATACCACTACCTGGGGTGGGTGGGGTGAACCACTGAGGGGGGCAGGGCACAGAGGGAGCCAGCAGCAGCTTGTCTCCCAAAGCGCAGCACAGCCAGGCTCCAATGAGCATAGTTGTGCCCTCTCCCAAAAATGCATCTGTTTGAGAGTGTTAGGCTGTTGATGAAAATTGCTGCTGAGGAAGGTATGACCATTTCTCATAATGATGTAAATACTGCATTTTTGTATGGAGTTCTCACTGAGAATATTTACATGTCACCGCCAGATGGTGTGCAGATAAAACAGGGAATGGTTTGTAAGCTGAAAAAATCCCTGTATGGTTTAAAACAGAGTGCACGATGCTGGCACACCAAGCTGACTGAAGTGCTGTTCTCCCTAGGTTTTCAGCAAGGGAAGGCTGATTCTTGTGTTTTTGTGAAAGAGTCCAATCAGCACAAGCTCTACTGCATTTGCTTTGTAGATGATATATTATTTTTGTGGAAGAATGAGAATATCTACAAAAGCACTCTAGCAAAGCTGCAGAAGCATTTTGATATGAAAGATCTCGGAGAAGTCAGCAATTATCTCTCACTAGAGGTAGAGAGAAATGCACAAGGTGATGTTTTGCTGCATCAGACATGTAAAATCACTGATGTCATTGAAAAGTTGAACCTGAGCAATGCCAATGCTGTAGACACCCCCATGGTCTCAGGTTATCAACATGATGCTGATGCTGATGTTTTTCCTGATACAACACTTTTCAGGAGTGTATTAGGCAAACTCAGTTTTACAGCAAGGTGTACAAGACCAGACATTGCTATGAATATAAATCTGATCAGCAGACATGCAAACCAACCCACAGTTCAGGATTGGAAAGTGCTGAAATGAATAACGAGATATTTAAAAGGAACTGTGGATTACAGATTGAGACTTACTAGTCAAAAATCTGGAGGTCTTGAGATCTATGCTTACTCCAGTTTTGGCAGTGACACAATTGATGGCAAAAGCACATCAGGTGTGTGCTATCTGTACAATCAATGCCTTTTTCATTGGTCTTGTAGAAAGCAGGCAACAGTAAGTTTTAGTTCTTGTGAGGGAGAACTTAACGCTTTAACTCTTTCCCTCATGGACATAGAGTGGTTACAGCAACTGTTTGATGATATAAAAGTAAAGGTCACTTGCCCTGTTCAAGTTTATCAGAACAATAAAGCGTGTATAACGTTGCTCCACTCAGAAGGATGTAAGCAGAGGACGAAGTATCTGCAAATCAAGCTTCATCGAGCTAGGGAATGTATCCAAAACTGTATTGTAAAAGTGTCTTATATGCCGGGGAAAGAGATACCTGCAGATGTTTTAACCAAAGTTGTTAACAAGGAACAACTTTTGGTGTATGTACATAAATTGTGGTTATGTTAGATTCTGCGATGGTTGGCATGAAAAGGGGGAGGATGAGGATGTTTCACCCCTCCCATTGCAAGAATCTGCTCACAATGTTTCAGAAAGGAGGGGGCGGATTTTGCTCATTGCTTCTTCCGCTCCAGCCTGTGGGAGTCTGAGTTTGACTGCTCAAGCAGCTGTAACACTCATGCAGTCCAGCGTCTCCGATTAGTCTTTAGTTTTAGTTTATGCAGTAGCTGTAGGGAATAAAAGAAGTTATACTTCAGAGCTATTGTTCGTGCTCTGCTTTACTCCGCTGATTTTGGAACTGAGTTTGGTGCTCACAGCTCTAAGTTGTGAGTCCACAGCACTTAGACCTGCTCCCTGCAGTGGAAGGTCTCTGGGAGTGCTTTTCCAGTTAGCCTGGCCCAGTCAGGGCTGAAGAGGTTGAGCCCAGTCGTTGGCACTGGCTCAAAGGCGAAGCTGACATAATATGCAGTTGATTTAGACATATAAAGGACCATGCAGGGGAGGAGGAAAATCCTAAGATTTGGAAGAATCTTGCTTGATTTTAAAATTTAAATGTGGTAAATGTGAAATTTATTTTGTAAAATCAATAAAAAAAATTCAAAAACAAAACGAAACATGTCACCGACCCAACGCACATGGCAGGCCACACTCTGGACCTTGTTTTTCCAACTAGGCAGGAAGAAGGTGATTTGGAAGTGGGGGACATTGGCATCAGTCGCTTATCATGGGCAGATCACTTCCTGTTGAGATTTAGGCTGTCAGCATCTTTCCCGCTCCCCAGAGGCAGGGGGCCTACTAGGAAGGTCCACCCTTGTCGGCTGATGAATCCAGTGGGATTCCAAATGGCCCTGGCTGATATGTCTGGTGCCCCTGTCAAAGCCCTGGAAGAGCTGAATGGCTTGGGCTGTTGACATGATCGCCCCTGAGCACCCTCTCACACTTCATGGAGCCCATTTGGCCCCCTGGTATACTCCAGAGCTTAGGGTGAGGAAACAAGCTGGGAGACGGCTTGAAGGCAAGTGAATGAAAGATCTGAATGAATGGAACTGAACACTGGTAAGGGCTCATTATTGAACCTACCTAATGGCAGTGAAGGCAGGAAAGACGGCATACTTTGCTGCCTCCATTGCATCTTCATTATGATGTCTAGCAAAGCTTTTCCAGGTTGTACAGGACCTTTTACAAGCTGGCCCAAAGGAGGTGGGAGAACTGGTAGCTCACTATGACTTGTTTGCAAGGCATTTTGAGGATAAAATTGCTTGCATCCACCAAGACCATGACTCTGCTGTGAATCTCATGACCCCAGTCTAGAGCACAGTCTAGACCTGTTGGATGAGTTTCAGTTGGTAAGGCTTGAGGACATGGACAAGGTGTTCAGATCAGTCAGGATGACCCTTGCCCCTCTTAGTTGTTAAAAACCCAGCAGGGAGGGAACAGCTGGTTGGGCCAGGGAGGTGATCAATGCCTCTTTATGAGAGGGGGTGGTCCCTGCCTGTTTGAAGGAGGCAGTGGTAAAACCACTCTCTTAAGAAAGCCACTCTTAAGAAACCTTTCCTGGATTCAGAAAACCTAACTAAGTACCGGCCAGTTGCTAATCGCCCTTTCCTGAGCAAGGTTCTAGAGCAGATGGTTGTGGACCAGATCCAAGCGCTCTTGGAGCAAACTGATTTTCTAGATCCATTTCAGTCAGGGTTTAGGCCCAGTTTTGGCACAGAAACTGCTTTGGTCGCCCTGTGTGATTACCTCTGTCAAGAGAAAGACAAGGGAAGCATGTCCCTATTCATTCTTCATGACATCTCAGTAGCTTTTGATACCATTGACCATGGTATCCTTCTGGAGTGACTCTCCGAACTAAGGGTGGGTGGCACTGCTTTGCGGTGGTTCCAGTACTACTTGGAGGGTCATTCCCAGAGGATGTTACTTGGGGAGTGCTTTTCAGCCCCATGGAGCCTTCAATGTGGGGTTTCGCAGGGCTTGATCCTATGCCCTATGATGTTTTACATCTACATGAAACCACTGGGTGGGCTTATTCAGAGGTTTTGAGAATGCTGTCAGCAATATGCTGATGACCCTCAACTCTGTTTCTCCTTTACATCTACAGGTGAGGGAGTGAAAGTCTTGGACTGGTGTCTTGCCTTGATAATGGACTGGATGAGAGTCAACAAACTGAAGGTTAATCCAGATAAGACTGAGGCACAGTTAGTGGATGGTTCCTTGGACCAGATGGGTAGAAGATTGCCTGTTCTTGATGGGGTTACACTTCCTCTGAAGGAGCAGGTTCGTAGCTTGGGGCATCCCTGGATCCTTTGCTGTCACTTAAGGCTCAAGTGACATCAATGGCACCAGAGCAAGACAGTTTGAGAACCTTATACTGATTCTGGTCTGACTGCACTGGCTGGCAATTAGCTACCAGGCTCAATTCAAAGTGCTGGTTTGACCTATGAAGTCTTAAACGGCTTAGGACTGCAATACCTCAAGGTATTTCCATATAAACCTACCTGGACCCTAAGAGCAACTTCTGAGGCCCTTCTTCATGTGCCTCCACCTTGAGAGGTCTCGAAGTTGGCAACACGACAACGGGCCTTCTCTGCAGTGGCTCCCCATCTGTGTAATGCTCTCCCCAGAGTGGTTCACATAGCATTTTCATTATGCACCTTTAGGCACTAGGCAAAAGCATTTCTCTTTAACCAGGCCTTTGATGGATGCCCTTTTAAAATGTGTTTGTATGTGGGGAGGGGTTATTGGGTTGTTGTTGTTTTTATTTTGATTATGTACTTTGTGGTTTTATATTCTGATTTTATCCTGTGAACCACCCTGAGACCTGTGGGTATAGGGAGATATAGATAATGATGACGATAATGATAATATCTAAATGGTTGTCACATGGAAGATGGAGTGAACTTGTTTTCCCCTGCCCTGGAGGCTAGGATCCGAACCAATGGCTTCAAATTGCAAGAAAGGAGATTCCAACTAAACACCAGGAAAAACTTTCTGAGGATAAGAGCTGTTCAACTCACCTTCATTGGAGGTTTAAAAGCAGGGGTTGGGTAGCCATCTTGTATGTTAGACCCATGGAGTACAATGCGAGTTACTCCCAGGTAAATGTGTATAGGGTTAGGGTTACTGCAAATGTATTATTGTTGGTGACAGGAGAAAGTCTGAACCATGCTCTTGGACATTTTGGGGTGTACAGAATCTTGGCAGGGCTATGCTTCATTTTGCTCAGGAAAGGAGCCTCCTCCATTGCTCCATGCACTTTTCCCTTGGCCACTGCCTGCTGCTTGGCATGCTGCCCACATGAGTGAATGTGGTCCTCAGCCTGAAAAAGTTGTCTACCCCAACATATAGAATGAAATGCATCAATAAAACCAGAATACAGTTAAAAGCACAAAGCATAAAAGCAGCCAACTGTTGTGTCATTAATTTTAAATATATATATTGATGGGTGAGGAAACCACATTATTCAGTTTTTTTTTAATTACACATTATCATCAGCACCTAAGTAGATTTTATTTTATAGCTCATTTACTCTCTGTGTTTTATTATGCTTCTCGTCAAATAATAAAACCTGAATCCAAATGCTTACCAATTCCATTGATTTACGTAAGGTTTATTAATGTCTGTCAACATGCACTTTTTACCTCTTTTTCTCTTTGCTAATTTTATAGTTTATTTTGCATCCTAAAATGATGAATTGTTTTTCCTTCAAAAATAAGTGTCATAATTAGAGCAATGCAATTTAAAATAATAAAGTAAGAAAATTGCCTGAGTGGCCTTGCTGGTTAAATAAATAAGTAATGAAGTGAAGAAAAACATCCTCCTGCACAAATATTGCAAATAACAAATAGGATGAATGCAGAACGTGTATCTGAAGAAGTGTGCATGCACATGAAAGCTCATACCAATAACAAACTTAGTTGGTCTCTAAGGTGCTACTGGAAGGAATTTATTTTGTTTTGACTATGGCAGACCAACACGGCTACCTACCTGTAATGGAGAAAGCTGTTGACTATAATTGTTTACAGCAGTAACATGCTGTGATTTTATACATCTGGCAGGGGAAAAGCAATAAAATTAAAACAGAGGCCTTCAGCCAAAGATTTGACTGGTTATTTCAAATAAACCAGTGATTCCTCACCTCTGCAGCTTCCTAGGAGGGGCAGCTACCGGTAACTTCATCACTTCCCATCTTCACAGATGTCTTTTTTCCTCTCAGACACGTGCCTCCGGCCTTCTATTTATTTATTTATTTGATTTCATTTATTTAATTTTTATACCGCTCTTCACCCAAAGATCTCTAGGCTGTTCACAACATAAAAATACAAGATAAAAACACAAAATACATAATGAAACCAAGAACAACTCCCACAAACAAACAAATGGACCCCACCTCCTTGCACAAAAACATTTAAAAGGAGTATAAGGTGCTAATCAGCCAAAGTCCTGGTTGAAGAGGGACATTTTTGCCTGGCACCTATATAATGAAGGTGCCAGCTGAACCTCTCTGAGGAGAGCATTCTGAATGCAGGGAACCACTGCAGAAAAGGCCTGTTCTTGTGCTGCTACCCTCTGGACCCCTCAAGGAGGAGGCACACCAAGAAGGGTCTCAGATAATAAACGCAGAGTCCAGGTTGGTTTATATGGTGAGGTGGTCCTTGATGTATCACAGTCCTGAACCGTTTTACAGGTTTTACAGGTCAAAATCAGCACTTTGAATTGTTGCCAGTGAGTGTAGTCAGGCCAGGATCAGTGTAATATGATCAAATCATCTTACGCCAGTCAACAACCTAGCCGCTGAATTCTGCACTAGTTGAAGTTTCTGAACCATCTTCAGAGGCAGCCCTCTGAGGTTACCGGGGCATAGACAACAGTAGTTAGGCTATCCCTTCCAGATAGGAGTGTAGCTGGGTCACCAGCCAAAGCTGATGGAAGGCACTCCGCGTCACTGATGCCACCCGAGCCTCAAGTGACAGCAAAGGATCCAGGAGTACCCTCAAGCCACGAACCTGCTCCTTCAGAGGAAGTGTAACCCCACCAAGAGCAGGCAATCTCTCACCCATCTTGTCCAGGGAACCACCCACTCAATCGTATCTGGATTGAGCTTCAGTTTGTTGGTTCTCATCACCTTCTATAACTGAGACCGTCCAGCACACCCTGTCACATCTGTCACACCTGAAGGTGTAAATGAGCAGTAGAGCTGTGTGTCATCAGCATAATATTGCTGACAATGTACTTGAAACCTCTAGGTAGCTCCACTCAGCAATTTCATGTAGATGTTAAGCATCTTAGGGGATAAAATCGAAAGCTGAGTAACCCCACAATGAAGGCTGAGAAACACTTCTTTAAGCATCACCCTTTGGAAACATTCATCCAAGAAAGATGGGAACCACCACAAAGTGGTGCCACCCACCCACAACTCAGACAGCTGCTCGAGAAGGATACCATGGTTAATAATAACAATAATAATCTTATTATTCATACCCTGCCCATCTGGCTGTGTTGATGGTATCTAATGCCACTGAGAGCGTGAGTGATTAAGGAGAATTAAGAGGACCACTTATCCCCTGACTTCTGACAAAGTGACAAAGCTGGGCCAAAACTGGGCCAAAAGCCCAATTGAAATGGATCTGGAAAATCAGTTTCTTCTGCTTGCTTTCTTCTGGTCCATGTCCAAGAACCTTGGCCAAGAAGGGGGGGGGGTTTAGTAAGTGGCTAGAAGTTTCTAAGATTTCCTTAATTCAGGGAGGGTTTCTTGAGGAGTGATTTTACCACTGCCTCCTTCAAGCAGGCAGGAAGGAACCCCTCTTGCAGGGAGGCATTAACCATCTCACTGGTCCATCCAGTGGTCTCCTTTCTGCTAGCTTTTATCAGCCAAGCAAGAGCACAAATGGTTGGCCTGACCTTGCCCACTGAAACTCATCCATCCAACACAACAGAATTAAACAGTGCTGTGGACCCCTTGAGTATGGTGCTATAACAGTGGTGTCAAGATCCTTGTGGTTGCAAGTGATTTTGCCCTCAAGATTATTTGCAGACAAGTTACAGAGAGCTACCATTGGTTCCACCCACCGCTTTTGAGGCCAGTTTGCAAGAGACCCCATCAGACAGCCTAGTGAGGGTGCAATGGAGGCAGCAAAGCAAACCTTCTTTGCTGCCTTCCCTTCAACTTCTCCTTTCCATCTTATTCCTCTCGGCCATTCACTGCCCAAACCCACATCTCCTAAGTTGTCCCGTTTTTTTGTCCTCCTGCTTTCTGAGCTCCCCAATGCCTGTTTACCTAAGCCAGGGGTTGGTAAGGTTTATCTCGCCTGGGCCGGTTCACTCCAGCGGAGATCTCTCTGTGGGCCAGATCGCGCGTGTGAGCACCCATGATTTCTGGCGTCTTTATTTGCGCAGATGTAATTTCCGGCATCTGCGCATGCACGATTTTAGGCGCCGCGGAAGTGAGTTTAGTGCCAGTTTAGCGCAGTGCACATGGACTTGCCAAGTGGGTGGCTCGGTTCGGGAGTGGCTCGCGGGCTGGTTAGGTTGCCTTAGGTTGCCTACCCCTGGCCTAAGCCCTTCCTTCTCAAAGTGATATCCTGAATGATCTGGCATTCAGATGAAAGGTGGTATATAAGTTTAATAAATAAAATAAAATAAATGCTCTTCTCTAACCTTCAGAGCTCTTTCAACATACACTTCACTGTGTGGGAGCCACTTTCTGGCAAGTAGCTCATGTACAGCTGAACTTACATTTAAATGACCCAAATACACAGGGAAATGTATATAAATTTACTAATGCATTTATACTCTACCTTCCTTAATTTTGTGAGGTAGATTAGGGTAAGATACAGTTTCTAGCCCAAGGTCACACAATAAACTTCATGGCTGAACAGGGAGACCAGGTTAGTGACAGAGAAGCTGATGGAGGAGGGAACCTTGCCCGTGAGTCCTGGAAGACCTTGCAGGCCTTTTTTCCACCTGACCTGCAGCGGCGGGGCCCAGACTGATTCTTGGGCTTTTTAAGGGGGGTTGTTGTTGTTGTTGCTGCTGCTGTTGCTGTTATTGATATTAATTCTGGTTTATTTTTTATTTTTAGATCTTCTTATGACTTATGTGGAAATTGTTCAAATTGACTGTACTTTTTGATGTTTTTTATTTATTATTTATGATTACTTTTGTAATCATGTTGTAAGCCACCTTGTGCATGGTTTTAACAATGGAAAAACATACAAATAAAATGATGTATGTACGTATGAGATTTCTTTCTTTAAAAGAACTAAATCCATTTCCATACAATTTAACAAAGAATGTTAAAACAAATGTATGTATGAGATTTCTTGATCTCTTATATACCCAAGTAAAGCCAGGGTCATCTGAATTTTGAAAAACTTCATTTTGTAATAACGTCTGTAATGAAGTCATTTTCTCCACGTGATTCTACATATGTGTGAAAATGTATTTTACATGTGTTACAGCACCAGCGCGCCTATGCTGTCTGGTGGTGGCTCTTCAGGGCTTCAGACAGAGGTCTCTAAGCCCTGGCTGGAAACACCAGGAGCTGAGCCAGGGACCCCCTGCAGCAAAGCAGGCACTCAACCCTTGAGCTAGGACTGTTCCATGAAAAGTTAAACCAGATTTCCAGAGCTGGGGGGTGAATGGGTTGTAGTGACATAAGCCATCACACTTACAGATGGATCCAGGGCTGTTGATGAAGATCATCTGCTGCTCTGGGTGGGTGATATCCCTCAGTGATGGCAATTTAATATGTCTCTCCTTACTGCTCAGAATATTCTTCCAGCCTTCAGACTTCCTTTGCCCAACAAGACTGACTGTGATTGGATGACCAAAAGTAGGCAAAGCCTTTGTAAGAAGCCTTTGAATTAATTGCCAACTCCTTTGGATATCTAGGATCTCTTTTAGTATGATATGATTAAAAATGGAAAAGGTTATGTTTTGGGTAACACTGGCTCATGTTTCCTGAGCATGCTGACTAGTCCTGAAACAGAAAATAGCACACAAAGGCTGAGGTAGGGGGATGAGGCAAAGAGGCAAAGAAGGGATCTAAGGGTAAAGAACGGCTCTGGCTCCTACAGCTACCCATCAGGTCAGAGTGCTGCAGTAGAGTAATCTGGAGCAGTCTGAGAGGATAACTTTGGGGAGTCCAGTTATATTCCTATAACTTGTATAATGCTTGTATATCAGGGCTTAAGTGCACAAGGTAATCTCATTATCAGCAGGGCTGGATGGAAAGGAGCATTACATTACAAAAGACAGATAGGGAGCTGTCATTAGTCAAAATGCTTAACATTTTCCTACGCATAACTTACCACAGTCAGGAGGGACATCTTGGTAAAGCAGATAATGATTTAAGAGGTATCAATGTGACCACCACGGGGACCGAGCGAAGTAAGACAGCTTACTTTAATTTAGGACAGAATTTTCTTGCTGGAGGGAATTTGTTACCCACAAGGGACAATTAGTCGCAAAATTGGAGACATTACTTCATTAGATATCGCACTGGTTCCAGAGAATTAGTCAGCCACATGCCCAAAGGATTCATTATGTGTGTTAGTGACTGGGGTGGGCGGGTGGGCATTCTCCTCGGCAGTAGCCAGTCTTAAGAGGATCTTTGGTGGGACCACTAGGGCTTCTGGGCTTAAACGTAGCTAATACTCAGCTTGAGCTTTCTCCAATTTCTTGCACTAGCACTCTTTTCTCAGAGGAAGCACATAGTCTTGGACATATGTAGACTTCCAGTTGAGCTGAACTCCTCAGTAGCAGCCGAGAGAGTGGGGATGTGCACACTAGTCCGATCCCTTCTAAAACGCCTCCTGGCAGCTTTGCCCCATGCTGCCCGCAGAGGGAAACCCTGGCCAATATGTAGAAGCTATCCACACGTGCCAAAGCCCTGTCTTGCAACCTATGTTCAGGCAGCTTCGCCACCGCAGACATCCCTCCAACATCCCTCCTTGTGAAGCAGGCAAGGGTGCCAACCTGAATAAAATATGGAGGGGGGAGGCCAGGTAAGCCTTGCCTTGCATAATCAATCACATGACACAGTGCACACAACCATTTGAAAGGGGGTGCAGCCCCCTCAGATATTTTTTTGAGGTGTCCGACGATACCTCAGCTCCTGTAAATTGGCTCAGGGTTGCTGAAATATACTCAGAGTCAAGAGTGGATTTCATGCTCTTCTCAGAAATGCCTAACCGACTACTTTGTAAACAATGTCAATAAAGGAACAAAAATGAGTATTGTTTGGGACGCTAGTAAAGCGGTGATTTTATTTATTCAAAAAAATGCAATAAAAAACAGAATGAGAGAAAAAGGGAAAAAAGAAATCTTAAAACAAATAATGGAGAATGAAAGAAAACTAACTACTAGGTCCAAAGATGAAAAAGTGAAGCAAAGTATAAAAATGCTCCAAACACAATTTGCGATGATAATTAATAAAGAAGTAGAATGGAATATAAAAAGAATGAAACAGAAGAACTTTGAATTTGCAAATAAGTCAGGGAAATGGTTGGCGTGGCAAATTAAAAAAAGGAAAGAACAGAATACAATTAATAAAATTAAAGTGGAAGACCAAGAGATTGAGAATCCGAAAGGAATAAGGAAAGGATTTGTGGACTTTTATAGAGACTTGTATAAAAGAAAAGAGAGATGTAAGATAATAGAGGAGTATTTAAAGAAGAAAGAGGTGCAGAAAATATCAAAGAGTAACAAAATTAAACTGAACGAACCAATTGAAGTAGAAGAAATTCAAATGACAATAAAGGAGTTGAAAAGCGGGAAGACACCGGGACCAGATGGATTTAGTGCAAGATACTATAAAGAAATGAAACACACCCTACTTGTACCGTTGAAAGAAGTGATGAATAATATCTTAAAAGAGGAAGAAATACCCGAGACTTGGAAAGAAGCCTATATAACATTTATCCCAAAACAAGACTCTGATTTGACCCAGGTTAAAAACTATAGGCTGATTTTGTTGCTGAATAATGGTTATAAAATGTTTGCAAATATCTTAGCAAATAGGATGAAAAGGATATTAAAGGAAATGTTACATAAGGATCAAGCAGGTTTCCTTCCTGGTAGGCAGATGAAAGATAATATAAGAAATATTATTAACATAATGGAGTATCTGACTAACAGGAAGGATAAACAGGCAATGTTGATAATTGTAGATGCTGAGAAGGCCTTTGATAATATTTCTTGGGAATTTATGTTAAAGAACTTAGAATTTATGGATATGGTATAAAGGCAATATATTCAGAGCAAAGAGCAAAATTTATTGTTAATAATGTAACAACAGAAAATATTGCTATAACTAAGGGTACAAGACAAGGGTGTTGTCGTCACTATTATTCATATCGGTCCTAGAAGTCTTCCTAAGATCAATAAGAAATAATGAACACATAAAAGGTGTGGCAGTTGGTCGTAATGAATATAAGGTAAAAGCTTTTGCTGATGACTTGGTTATAACGATAGAAGATCCCATAAAGAGTGTTAAAGAGGTATTGGAGGTGATAGAACAATTTGGACAGGTGGCTGGTTTTAAATTAAACAAGAAAAAAACTAAAATAATTGTGAAGAATATTGATCAAGATACAATAGAAAGAATACAGCAACAAATAGAGATTGAGGTGGTTAAGAAAGTTAAATATTTAGGGATTATGTTAACTCCCAGGAGTATTGATCTATTTCAGAATAATTATGTACCAATATGGAATAAAATTAAGCGAGACCTGGAGGTGTGGGGGAGAATGAAATTATCATTATGGGGAAGAATTGCAACGATAAAGATGAGTGTGCTACCAAAAATGTTGTTTTTATTTCAAACAATTCCAATAATTAGAGGTGTGACAATATTTAAAGAATGGCAAAGAATAATATCAAGATATATCTGGCAAGGCAAGAAGCCAAGAATAAAATTTAAGATATTAACAGATGCAAGAGATAGAGGAGGTTTCGCCTTGGCAGATTTAAAGTTATATTATGAAGCTTCATGTCTTTGCTGGGTGAAAGAATGGATGAAGTTGGAACATACAGAATTTTTTTTTCTTTGCCAATTTTTTTATTTTTTTCAATGCAAAATCATAACAAAAATTACAAACATTGAATCCAAAAAATACTATACAAACAAACAAAACGGAACATACAAAAAAAACAGGGGAAAAAAAGGGGAACAAAACAGAACCAAACGAAAACGAAAAAGCACACATTTACAGGGGAAAAAAACATATCATTACGTACATTTACACATATTGACTTCCTTCCTTTGTTCTAAAACCTCAATAAATTTACTCTTACTGTATTGTTGTGTCTGGTTAGATTACTTTCATCTTTGTACTTTTTTTAATATATACACCATTTTTTTTCCTTTAACCCTGTAAAGCATCATTCATTACATACCAATATACTTACTCCAGAACAATGTTTTTTCATATACTCTTTTGCACACCCCCATTCTTTTAATAATTTCTGGTCCGATTGTCCCCTTATAAATGCTGTCTTGCCAGATTTATGTATTCACAAAATTTAATTTGCCAATCTTTCACTGATGGAATTTTCCTCCCTTTCCAGTTTTTTGCTATAAGCATCCTGGCAGCTGTTGTTGCATAAAGGAATACTTTCCTTTGATTTTCGGGAATATCTTTTGTAATTAAACCTAAAAGGAATGCCTCCGGTTTTTTACTGAAAGATATTTTAAACATCTTTTTGAGTTCTTCGTAAATTTCGTTCCAGAATTGTTTAATAGGTCGGCATTCCCACCACATGTGAAACATTGTTCCTATTTCTTTTTTACATCTCCAACAGGTATTCGAATTTTATTTATAACTTTTAGCCAATTTTACCGGAGTTAAGTACCATTGGTACACCATTTTCATAAAGTTTTCTCTTATTGTGTAACATGCCGTGAACTTAATATCATATTTCCATAATTTCTCCCATTGTTCTAGCCGAATCGCATATCCTATATCACATGCCCATTTAATCATAACTTTTACTTCTTCATCCTTTAATTCCCATTCTAATAAGAAATTATACATTTTGGATATATATTTTTTTGAGTTTTGTAATAATACTTTTTGTAATTTTGATTCATCTTTTTCAAATCCTATTGTTTTATCCTGATTGAATATTTGTGCAATTTGGTGATATTGAAACCATGTAGTACAGTATTGGGTCACCTCTTCATATGGTCTTAATTTTAATTGGCCCTGTTCTTCCTTTAGGAGCTGCTGGTATGTCACCATTTTTCCTATAGTATTTTTCTTTTTAACAGATGTTACTTCTAACGGTGAGACCCACCATGGGGTTTTCGGTTCTAACAACCTTCTATATCTCACCCAGACCTTGTATAATGCATTTCTAATTACGTGGTTTAGGAATTCTTTATGTACTGCCACTTTGTTATAAATTAAATAGGCATGCCAACCATATCTGTTGTTCCATCCCTCCAAGTCCAAAATGTCACTGTTATCCAATTTGATCCAATCCTTGATCCAAGTAAAGCATGCCGCATCGTGATATAGTCTCAGGTCTGGGAGTCCAAAACCTCCCCTCTCTTTTATGTCGGTTAGTAATTTATATTTGATCCATGGCTTTTTGCCTTGCCATATAAACTTTGTTAGGTCCGTTTTCCATTTTTTAAAACAATCATCTTTACCTATTATGGGAATCATTTGAAAAAGGAACAAGAGTTTTGGTAAAATATTCATTTTAATAGCCGAAATTCTACCCCAGAGTGTTAAATTCAATCTTGTCCAGGTTTCCATTTCTCTTTTTGTTTCTTCCCAGTTTTTTTTATAATTATCTTCAAACAAATTTATATTTTTCATTGTTATTTGTATTCCTAAATATTTCACTTTTTTTTACAATTTGTAATCCAAATTTTTCTACCAGTTCCTTTTTCTCTTGATCTCCCATGTTTTATACCATTCGTTTCGTTTTTTCTTTATTCAAAGCAAAACCTGAGACCCTTCCAAAGTTTCCCATTTTTTCTAGAGCCTTTGCTATGCTTTCCTTTGGGTTTTCCACCATTAAGACTAAATCATCTGCAAATGCCCTTATTTTGTATATTTTCTCTCCTAGGGATATTCCATTTATTTCTTGATCCAGTCTGATTTCTTGATTTAATATTTCCAAAACAAAAATGAATAATAATGGTGAAAGTGGGCACCCTTGTCTGGTGCCCTTCTGTATTTTAATATAATCAGTTGTGTCATTATTTATTATTATATTTGCTTCTTGTTGTTCATAAATTGCTTTTAGCCCTCTTGTAATTTGGTCTCCCATGTACATCTGGTCTAATAATATTTTTAGAAATTTCCATGATACTTTGTCAAACGCCTTTTCCGCGTCCACAAAAACAAAGGCTACCTTCTTACTCGGTTTCATGTCTAAATACTCGATCATATCAATCACTGTTCTTATATTATCACTCATTTTCCTGCCCGGCAAGATCCCTGCCTGCTCTTTATTTATGCAATCCTGCAAAACTGTCTTTAATCTTGTTGCCAATATTTGTGCATAGATCTTATAATCATTATTTAGTAATGATATTGGTCTATAATTGGTTATAAACTCTTTATTTTGTCCTTGTTTTGGGATTACTACTATGTGAGCCTGTTTCCAGGTGTTGGGAATCTTCCCGTCTTCTAGTATTCTATTTAAGAGTGTCTTCATAGGTGATAATAATGGTTCCTCTAATTTTTTGTAATGTATTGCGGTAAGACCATCTGGACCTGGAGATTTTCCCAGTTTCATCTTAATTATCGCTTGATGAAGCTCTGTCGTGGTTATTGGGGAGTTTAGATCTTGAATCTTTTCTTTCTTAATTTTAGGTATATCCTTTCCATATAAATACTCTTTTATTTCATCCTCTGTCTCATTTCCTGCTTTATATAGCTTGTTATAATATTTTATAAAGCACTTTTTAACTTCTTCAGGATTATCTAAAGTTCTCCCTTCTTCCACTATTTTATCAATCAGTTTTTCCTTTTGTCTTTTTTTCAATTGCCAGGCTAGCATCTTTCCGGGTTTATTTGCAAATTCAAACGACCTTTGTTTCATCCATTTAATATTATCCTCAATTTCACTATTTAATATTGCTGAAGCCTGGGTTTGTAATATTTTTAGTTTTTGGTTTATTAGTTCATTTTTTGGTTGTTTTGTTAATAATTTTTCATTTATTCCTATTTTTTTCCTTATTTGTTCTAGTTTTTGCTCTCTGTTTCTTTTCCTTATTGGACTTTGTTGTATGTAAAAGCCTCTTATGAAAGCTTTACTTGCATCCCATATTGTCCTGATGTCTGTATCCTGTTCTTTATTTAATTCAAAAAATTCTTTCATTAATCCTTGCGCTTTTTTCACAATCTTTTCGTCATTTAATATTCTTTCATTAAGTCTCCATCTTTTATTAGTTTTCTTGCATTCCTTTAATTCTAATGTGACTAGGTTGTCGATCTGTAATAATTTTGGTCTGTATTTCTGCTTTTTTAATTTTAGTTGTTAAATTATTTGATACCCATATGCTGTCAATTCTGCCGGCTGATTTTTTTACTTCCGAGAAATGTGTGTACTGTCTTTCTCCTGGGTTTTTATATCTCCATGTGTCAATCAAATTTAAGTTTTCTACCATCTGAAAGAAGGTATCTGGGAGTCTGCCTTTTTTTTATTTTCTTTCCCTCTCTGTCCTATCTAATTCTATTGATGTGATACCATTTAGGTCTCCCATCAGAATAATTTCCTCTTCTATAAATTCCAGTAAATTAGCTTCTACTTTCCTGAAGAATTCTGTTTTGTTACCATTCGGTGCATAAACTCCTACTATAATTAAATGTTCTTTACCTTTTGTTATTTTTACCCCTAATAATCTACCTTCATCATCCTTAAAGATTTTTTTTGCGTCTAGTTTAGGGTTCACATAGATCACAATTCCCCTTTTCTTTTTCACATCTGAGGATATAAATTCTTGACCCAATCTCTTGTTTTCTAAAACCCTTCTGTGATTTCTAGTCACATGGGTCTCCTGCAAGCGTATGATATCCCATTGTTCTTTCCTCAATACATGTCCTATTTTATTTCTCTTCCTCTTATCATTTAAACCGTTAACATTCTAAGATATAATTTTTAGGTTCATTAATCTTTATTTATTATCTACCAAGGTTTCATTGAGTAAATAAAAGAAAAAAAGAAAAGAAAAAAACTCACAATTTTTTAGGATTTTGATATTATGTTTCTTCCAATCTCCCCCCACCCCGATACCCGCTTGTCTCTCTATGCTTCTTATAGTGTCTGCGTTGCTTCCTCTCGGTCCAATGTCGGATCTCCAGTTAGTTCTTTTTTATACTTCCTCCAGAATTTTCCCAGCTCGTCTACTGATCTAAAAGTTTTTCTTCTGTCCTTGTATGTGAAGGTGATGCCCTCGGGGAATTCCCACCGGAATCTAATCGAATTCTTCTTGAGTGCTTCTGTTACTGTCTTATAGTTCTGCCTTTTCTTCAAAATTCTTTTTGGGATTTCCTTGAATATTTTGATAGGCCTATCTTCTATTATTAACTTTGCTTGTCCTTTTTGATGTAATATTTTGTCCTTTAAAAGTCTTGAGTTGAAAAAGATTAAGCAATCTCCTGGCCCTTTATAAGTGTCCGATCTTTCTGATTTGATCCTGAAAATTTTATCAATATCCAATAGCATCTCTTCTACTTCTACTCCCAACCAGTTTGCAATCTCCTGTGATAGTTTCTCTTGAATTTGTTCATCATAAGTTTGTGGCACGCCTCGGAAGCAGAGGACCATCTCCTTCTGACGCATCTCCATCAATGATAAATCATCTAACAGCTCTTCATGGGCTCTCTTTAAGTTGTTTATTTCTTCCTTCGTTGAATCTTGTGACTTTTTAATGTCCTTATTTTCAATTTTCAATTTCTTCGTCATCTCCTCTTGTTTGGTGGATTTACTCTTGAGTTCTTGTACAGATTTATCCAGTTCTTTATTTTTAAGTGAGAGGTCACTTATTTGTGTTGTTAAGTCTATTATTAGCTTTGAGTTTTGTTGGATGTTGCCAGCTAATATGTCCAGCTTATCATTCAGGCTCTTTTCCATCCCCATTATAAGATCTTTTATGTCAGCATTGGGGTCTGTTTCAGCTGTTGATTGTCTTCTCACTTGTAGACCCGACCCAGATGTCAGTGTAGTTTGGTATTTTTTAGAAGCCATAATTGTCTTCTTCCTTTTAGTTCTGATCTAGATGTCTTTATTTCAGTCAAGAATATATATATTCCTAAAACTTTGAAAATGCTCTGTTTATAGTCTATAATTTGGTCCTTTTATTCCATCTGTTGGGATTGAAAGTCATGTAAGATTCCAGTGGTTTCCACTATATCATTACCAGTTCATCTCAAATATTATATATATATATATATATATATATATATATATATATATATAAAAGTTTCAATATAAATTTAGTTAAATATTTTGTTTTATTTTAATTATTTTGGCAGTTGTCAGAGAAAAATTCCTTCACAGTACTTAACATCCGTCTTAAGAACTTATTTTCTAGAAGCTGAACTTGGTATTTCAGGTATCCTTTCATGTATAGCTAATTTTCTTTATGGTTGTGCTTCAAGCCTGTGTCTTAGCAGCATTTTTTTAAATTGTGGGAGTAATTTTATTTTCCGCCACTAGGTGGCGCGATTTTCCAATTTACTTGTGAGGTAGTCCTTCTTGTTTTGTTTCTCTGTCCTCTCTTTGTTGCAGTGACTGTTTCCGCCACTATTCTTCTTCCAGCTTTTTCCCTTCTGAGGGCAATGACTCACACTTACCCCCCCCCAGCGCCATTTTCGCCAACTGCTTTCTTCCTTATTACCGTCTTTCCCCTTCTTTTTCCTCCTCCTTTCTCTCCCTTCGTATATCTCTTCTTCTTCCCTTTCACTTCCTTATCTTAATCCTTATCTTCCCACCACTGCCTGGTCTTCAAATCTTTTCCATTCCTTCTCTTTTCCACTGTCTCCTCCACGTTCCTCCCCCTCCCTTTTCTTTTCCACTCACCCTTTGTTTAACGCTGATCACCTTCTTAATGGCCGCTGCTTTGTTGTCCCCGCTGCTGCTGCTGCTTGTTATTTCAGCTCCTTGTCTCTCTCAACAGGATGTCCCCCAGTAGAAGCAGGTACTCAGTATGTCTCAGTTTTTATTTTCTGCCTCTCTACAAGGCTTATTTTCCACAACTTGATAAGTCTCAGAAAGCCGAAGCTCCTCTCTTCATTAGCTTTACTGTCCTTTATAGTATTAAGTTAGTCCGTGCTCCTTTTATTTTAATTTAAGCCAGCGTTTTTGCCTTCTTGCTTCAGGAGTACTCTTAATTTTACAGTTTTTAGTTTGGAGCAGCCTGGTGCTTTCTCATTTGGGTCTAAAGGGCGTTTCACAGTCGGGCGTGCGATCTTTGTGCGCTGAGTTCTTCCACCTTCCTCCACTTTTTGTGCCGGAACGGCAGAAAACCCCTTTATGCGCTGCTTGGATCTGTTTTCTTCAGTCTGGAACCTCCTCTCAGACCTCTTCAGGGTTTGCGTCGCCCTCGCTTCCCCATCTTTTTAGCCCCGTAACCGTGATTGGGAGCGCTCTTACTGCAGCAAAGCGCTTTCCCTGACCCGACGCTGAGTGCACCACACCAGGAAGTCCGTTAGAACATACAGAATTGTTGGGTTTGGAAGGCTATGATAATAGATTCGGTTGGCACGCATATTTATGGTATGACAAAAAACGAGTGCATAAAGGTTTTGAAAACCACATCTTTAGAGTATCTCTGATTGAAGTATGGAGTAGGTATAAAAACCTATTGGAACCTAAAACGCCATACTGGTTATTGCCATTGGAGGCAATGAGTGTCAAAAAGATCAATATGACAGGGAGATGGATAACATATGAAAAGAAGGAAATAAATGGAAGCTGAAACCATATGAAGAAGTAAAAGAACATGTTAATGACTGGCTGCATTACTTTCAGTTGAATGAAATGTTTAAAAAAGAGTTATTAGAAAGAGGTTTTTCTGGAAAGGAATCCAGGTTTCAACAGGAAATTTTGAATAATGAAGTGAAAATTTTATCCAGAATGTATAAATTATTATTAGAGTGGTATACAAAGGATGAAGAGGTTAAATCAGTAAAGATCAAGTGGGCCAAAGATTTCGGATATAATATTCAATTTGATGATTGGATAAAATTGTGGAAGGAAGGAATGAAATTTACTGCATGTACTACAATAAAGGAAAATGTTATGAAGATGATATATAGATGGTATGTAACACAAGTTACATACCTGTAACACAAGTTACATGTTGTTGACTAAACAACAACAACAACAACAACAACAAAATGTAACACAAGTAAAGCTGGGTAAGATGTATAAGGTTAGTAATAAATGTTGGAAATGTCATGAAAAAGAAGGAACATTTTACCATATGCGGTGGGAATGTAAAAAGGTGAAAAGTTTTTGGGAAATGATTTATAATGAGTTAAAGAAAATGTTAAAATATACATTTGTTAAAAAACCAGAAACATTCCTATTGGGAATATTAGGTAATGAAATTAGAAAGAAGGATGAGAGGTTATTTTTGTACGCAGTAACAGCAGCTAGAATTTTGTTGGCCCAGAAGTGGAAACAGGAAGAAATGCCTACGAGAGAAGAATGGAGAATGAAATTGATGGAATACGCAGAAATGGACAAATTAACATGGAGGATTAGGAACCGATGAGACCAGAGATTCACTGAGGACTGGAATAAATTTACAGAGTATATGGAAAATGTATGTGATGAACAGTTAACGTTTGTTGGTTTTCAAGAAGCTCTGTGAAAATGATTGGTAGAAATATTGCTTTAAAAATATGATAAGATTAAGAATGCTATAGTGAAATATAAAATTAAGCAATGTGAGTAAAAGTGATAATACGGAGAATTGTCAGACATGCTGAGGGAAGTCTAAAAGGTGTAGTTGATGAGAAGTGGATGTTAAATTTTGGTGGAATGTATATGGAAAATTTAATAAAAAATTATTTTTTTAAAAAAGAGTGGATTTCATGCTCTTTATTCAGCTCATAGTGGTGAGGAGGAATGGAAGCTCCCCCAAAGTATCTGCTTTATATACATTATTTACAGAATGGGCTGCACGTGATTGGCTAATTCCGGAATTCTCCTGTAGGCCAATTAGGTTGTGGATTCACTTCCATCTGGAGCTGGATTGGGTGGTTCCTGCAGACCAATCATACTGCTGCATTGTTCTAGGAACAATCGGACTGCTGCGCTTTGGATCCTATTCAACTCAGTACATAAAATTTTGTGAGAATCACCTGACCAGATTCAGACAAAATTACTCTGTAGAGACCCTTTTCATAACCCACAAAAATGCCTCTAGCATTCTTTACTCCACCTGGAGCATCAGATTTCACATGAGACCCAAAAACCTTAAAATGGGCAACAGAAGGTTTTCTATGAAATAGCTTTTCAAAGGGAGAACTTCCCAAACCTTTTGAAACCTTTCTCAACCAAGTGTAACAAAAACACAATAAAGATTCCGCCCAATACTCATGTGGCAAATGTGAACTCAGCAATTGCACCTTCATCCCATTTTGCAATTCTTTGTTCACTTGCACACAGACACTTTTGTTCCGTGCTTCTGCTGAAACAGCAGTCTTGTGCCTTATCCCTTTCTTATCCAGGAAATCCTGAAAATCCTGTAAAAGAAAAACTGGCTTTTCATCTGTGAAAAGACAATCAATGTTAGCATCATGAATATTCTTAACCTTGTCACAAAACTCTTTAAACCTTTCTAAGGCTTCTTGTGGTTTGTGCAATATGTATATCCACACATAATGAGAGAAATAATCCACATACACAATATCTTGCATTGCCTCTAGATGGTGCTAGAGGACCAATCACATCAGCATACTCTCGTTGAAAAGCTTTGGTTACTTTTGTCTGGACGTTTACTGGACGTTTTTCTTCACACCTGCAAGAGAAATCATGTTAGACTCAGATGCATTACAATTTATGCAATCACTTTGATCAAAAGTCAACAAATACAGTCCATCTTTCTCTCTGGCAGAAAGATACAGCTCTCCATCTTTGAAGATTTTGCAGCTTTCTCTATCATAGGACAAAATTAGTCCTTTCTTTGTGATCTGCGAAACACTCAGCAGATTGAACTTTAAATCAGGAACCAAATACACATTGTTAATAGTCAAGTTCAGACTTTCAAGATACACAGTTCCAAACCCGATCGCTTCAAGCTCCTGGCCATTGGCCTGCTTCACAGTGAAGCTTTGCTTCTTAAATGTTGAAAACAGTCCTCGGCGCGACGTCATGTGTTGCGTGCAACCTGTGTCAAGAACAAAAGCGTTCTCTATTGAAAATTCAGCTTTTGTTGACAGCAATGCATTTGCGGGTTTCATCTGGGACTTGGGACGACTTTTGCCTGACGCCTCAGGCTTTGCAGAGCTCCCATTAGCTCCTTTCTGTTGACGTGGCTTCTTACAATTCCGCTGAAGATGCCCAGTCTGTCCACAATTGTAACAACAGACAACGTTCAAAGCAACAGCCTGTTCTTCACTTGCAGTAGCAGTGGGGGTGTCAGAACTCCGAGGTTCTCTCCCCCTGTCTTTGACATCTATTGCAGCAAGGCGATCCCTCTCATTGAGAACCATTGAACAAATTCTCTCCACCGTAAGATCTCTGGCAGGTAGAGAACCCAGTTGACTTGCAACTGTTTTATAAGTCCGATTAAGGCTGTTAATAATCATGAAGCAGAATATCTCTTCCTGTAGAGGGAAATTGCATTGCGCCATCTGCTGGCGTAAGAATTTCATCTCTGTCAGATGTGCTTGCACATCTCCATCAGGCGCTAGCCTCATATTGGTCAGCTTTTCAAAATGCAGCAACGCTGAAGAACTAGCATCTCTTTGATGTATTCTACGCAGCGTTTGCCAAATCTCACACGCGTATTCCAAATCCTGAATATCACGAGTTGGTCATCTGAGATACACAGAATTATGGCCATCCTGGTTCTCACATTCTGTGAATTCCAACCTGGCATTGGTGCTGCAGGGATGGGATTATCAATCACCCCAAAAATCCTCTGATTCTGAAGCAGGGCTTTCATCTTTACAGACCATGAGGAATAATTGTCCTTAGTCAGTGGAGGTGGGTAAGGTAAGCCTCCCCCCTTCTTGGTATCCATTTTGAATTCAAGCCTCAGCTCTCACTCTTGAGCCTTGCACCTGGCAGCTAAACGCAGGCAGCTCCGGAAAGTCCCTCCAAGAGCAGTGAGACAACAGACAAAACAAATGCTGGAATTTTTTTTACCAGTGTTTTTCCAGCCTTTTACAGTCCCAGCCTCTCTTCCGTTGGCTAGTAAATTTCCACTTCCTTTCAAGCTAACTATCTCCGAAGTAGCTGAAAAGATTGACGTCTCGTTGCTTAGCAACTGGACTTGGCTGACCGGCAATAGCAGAGCTTATCAATCCTAAGGAATTTGAAGAATGTGGCTCTCTAGCAGTGCTGTTTTTTTTACCCAAAAAGCACCTTTTGTGAACCAGAGAAGAATTATTCTGTGTTCACTCTTTTAGCCCATAAATCATCATATCTTAGGGGTTCCGTTGCTCGTACTTATCAGCAAAAATGATCCCTCCGGTGCTCAGCCATTCTTGTAGCTTCCCATCCGCTCGCTACCATATCTTTCTTTATCTCCTTGCAGAAGATGAAGTACGATCCATCAACCTCTCTTGCTGCTTTCATGGATCGATGCCATTGGCTCCATGCTACCATATGTCGGAAATCAAGCCTTTATTAGGAGAAACCGGCAACTCTCCCAGGCACCCGGCTTGGTCTCCTGTTGACCTCCCTGTCTGCTTTCCCGGCAAGATCCAGGCAGAGGTCGTGATAGGCGATCCTTCTCAGTGTGAGAAGAACACCCCCACTCTTTGTTGCAGGGGAAAGAGATAGACAGAAACGTATTTACATGCCTTTATTTCTGTCTTTGCAGCGTTACAAAAAAAATGACTGCTCTCTTCAAACTCCAGCAGTCGAGAGACAAAACACTTCCTGTACAGCTCATATTACACTCTGAGCTAATTCAGGTGCCCTCTGTTTCCCACGGACAGTCCCAACATCATGTGATGTTTTCAAGCAAGCAGCTCGCAGCTGCATTGCTTCTATATCGTAACAGTTTCTTCCCACTCTGGGCAGAGCCAATAGATACTGGATTATGCTGTGCCTACATTTCCTAACCTGCCTTGAGGTCTAAAAAGGAGGAAAGCACTATCTTTTTGAGGCAGCATTGTTATTCCTTCTATCTAATACTAATAATTTATTACTAATACACAGATTTGCTATCACTAAATAACTGAACCCCGTGGGAGCAAGAACAGTGTCCAATGTAGCATCTTCCCATATTTTATGGAATTACAGTGTATGTGTCCTGATGATGTGGACAGAACTCTTGCAATGATGCAATCAGCTTCTTCTGCTCTTGACTCTGCTCTATCCTGGCTGCTCAAAGCCTGTTCAGTGGGTGCGAAGACCTAACCAGGTGGATCCAGGGAATGGTTAACATGTCTGTATGCAAGGGAATGGTGCCTGCTGCCCTTAAACAAGCAGTAGTGTGTCCACTTCTGAATAAGCCTATCTTGGACCTCCATTTACAACACCTACCCCTTCTTGGGCAACAGTAGTGGAGCAGTTGCAGAGGTTGCTGGAGGATATGGTCTATCTGGGACCTTTTCCATCTGGGTTCAGACATGGTTTATGGGATTGATTCAGCCTTGGTCTCCCTGATGAATGACCTGTATCAAGAGTGAGACAGAGAGAAGGCATCTTTGTTCCTGCTTCTGGATCTGTTAGTGGCTTTTGATACCATTGACCATAACATCCTCCTGGATTAGCTCTCTGTGGTGGCTGCTGTGGGGACAGTTCTATAGTGGCTCCATTCCCAGCTGCAGGGCTATGTCCAGAATTGCAGAGTTCTATATTGGCCTCCTAGTCCTTGTGCTGTTGTGTGTGGCTGGGAGCAATCCTGTGGCCTATTCTGTTTATGAAGGCGTTGGCAGTGGTCAGTTTACCTAACTGAGCTGCATATTCTACCAGACTGAAAGGTCTGTGCGAGTGTGCACAGAACTGTCATCACAGACATGGAGGAAGCTCCATTGCACTCAGTGGGTCATACTATCTACAAAATTTGCTTAAGATCAGGCTATTAGAGCTGAGTTACACAATTGGGAGAATCATGCAGCTCTTCAGACTGCAGTTAATGGCACTGAATGCCTTTGCATATATATGAACAACATGCACATAAAAAACCATCACATATCTGGAGAAAGGTTAGGATAGAACTCTTCTGTCTGACACAACTGTTTTCTATATGTGCAAAGTTGGTTTTTTAAAACACACACTATGGGGCAGGATTTTTGTGGATGTGGGTTTCTTTAAAATAGAAATAATTTCATGATTTATTTTTCTTTCATGTGAGAGAAAGCTGCTATGCCATGTTTAATGATCAGACACCAAAACTGATTTTGTAACAGCCAATGCCCTATGCTTTCTCTTTCAAATGCCAGGGCAAAAGGATTGACAACCTCTTTGAACATGAGCAACTCGCTAGTGCAACACTACTGTTTTATTGCCGTCTGATGGGCTTTGAATCAGATCTAAAATTAATGGATTGCAAAATGAACGGTTGTAAATAAAACATGGTGTTGGAAACAAAGGCCCAGGAACCTCTCTCTCTTTGAATTGGGCTAGCAAGAGAAGCTTTTAATAGTGCTATTAAGGAAATTTCAAAAAGCTCCCTAGTGTGTGTGCTTCATAGAACACTTTTAGACCACAAAACAGGGCTGAGATTTGGCAAAATATTATTTTCATTTCCTTTGCTATCACTGAAAACTGAACAGAATGAGCAAATAGAACTGGAAAGGGTGAAGCCTCTTTTTGAATGTTTAATACTTTTTACAAGCCGCCTTCTTTTGAAACTGGGTTTTAAAACTGGCAGTTTATGAAGCAATCCCTCTATTATCCTTCATCAGTTTGGTACTGATGGATTTCAGCAATTATTTACCATAAAGGGGGGAGGGGGGAGAGGGAGACAATTTGTTATGCCCAAATGTCTTGAAAATGTATTAGCTATCACAGTAGTTATGCAAAATAGTGGTTAATCACATGAACTCTGGGTTGGGAAACCTGTCCTCCTAGCCATGAACTCAATGGGTGGCCCTAGTAACAGTGGGATGAAAATATTACCCTGGGTGTTATATGGATTGCTGATAGGATGCATGAAGTGCTTAGAGCACTAAGGAAGGCTGCTATATATATGACTGACTATTGTTACATACCCGCCAACATTTATCCAATGAAAATAGGGACGTTCCATTCCATAATGATAATTTTACTATGTATACCCCACACATCTTACTGGGTTGCCCCAGCCAGTCTGGGCAGCTTCCAACATATATAAAAACATACTAAAACATTAAGCATTTTTAAAAAAACTTTCCCTATACAGGACTGCCTTCGGATGGCTCGGGGGGGTCAGATAACTCCATACCCTCCAACATTTCTCCAATGAAAATAGGGACATCCTAAGGAAAAGTAGGACATTCTGGGATCAAATCAGAAACCGGGACGGCTTCTCTAAATCAAGGGTGTCCCTGGAAAATAGGGACACTTGGAAAATGAACGACTATCCGACTTTTAGAAGCCATATGAAGGCAGCCCTGTTTAGGGAAGCATTTAATATCTGATGAATTATTGTATTTTAATGTTTTGTTGGAAGCTGCCCAGAGTGGCTGGGAAACCCAGCCAGATGGGTGGAGTAATAATAATAATAATAATAATAATAATAATAATATAGGGTCATTGTTATTCAATTTTGTCTCCATGAGATGCTAAGCCACCCAGCCATATGGGCAAGGTATAAATACAAAAATATTATTATTATTTTAAACTGGAAGCCATATTGACCAGCTGCAGACAATCACCAGCTCTTTGGGGATACTGAATTCATGTTCAATATACATCAGAAAATATAGTCTATACTGTACCAGTCCTCGGCCCATGACGGTCAACCCTATTAGGCCCACAATAACCAGCACGCTAAGCACAACACCAGGAACTATAATCTAATTCACATGGGGGCCTTGAAAGGAACTCGTCCAGGTTAGAATGCTAAATATGTCTATGGAGGAAGACAGTCACATAGCCTCCAACATGTCCAAGCTGGGATGCATGTCTTCTGGGATACACTCCTGGGTCACTCTCTTGATCTGTGTGAGATCACAGTCCCCGAAAAGCACTTCTTCAGCAAGAGATTGTTGGAGTTCATAGTCTACATGCAGCTTGGCAAGTGAGCAATTAGTGTTTTGACTACATGGGAGCATGGGAGAAATTTGCCTGGACAGAGGACCTCGTAACAGCTCGGTGATTGGCTGAGGTCTTTCATATAGGCAGCATGACCTACGACATTGTTTGGCTAGTTAGGAGTATTCTGGAGTGCTTGGAGTGTGATCGTGTGAAGATCGTGTCTGTATATATTAACTTGTATATGGCTTGTGAGTTTACTGCTGTATATAATAAACTACAAAATCAAGTTACCAGTCATCAGCTTTGGTCCTGATTGTCATCCTGACTGAATGGTCTCGATTGTTGCCTAGGATAAGCTGCACTACTCTGCTAAGTTGTGCATCACTGAAGAAGTTCAGAGGTGAAGAGACTGGTCCTAGTAGCATGCAAGCAGACTTCAGAAAGTGCTCACAGGCTTCGAAGTTTTAACAGAGATCAAGGCGTGAGATCACTGTGCTCAAATGGCTACTGTGTTCTTGTGAAAAAAAGGGATGTCCATGTTTTCCTGGGACAGTTGAGGGGTATGCAGTCAGACACAACATTTTAAGTTTATTTGAAGTGGTTTGAACATACGTTTCTTTGTCCTGAAAACAAATGTAGTCTAGACAATGAATTTTCAAAACACTTTCACCAGACCTAAAACATAATAGAATTCATCCTGTAGCAAGCTCAGCTAGCGCTTCTAAAAGCTGGTACAGCTGCTTGCAGAGAGCCCTCACCCAACCCTCACTCAGAGCTTCACCTTTCACCTTCTCATTACCTCTCCTTCCCTCCCTCCCCACTTCACCCTACTACTAGAAGTAGGGTGAAGAAAGGAATGTGGATGTTACTGCTCACTGTAAAATCTTCAATGGTTTACATTTATTTAGCATCAAAGCAAAAAATACTAGAAAAATTCAGGATACTTGCTAAAATAGATTCTGAAACAGGTTTTTAAAAAACCAGTTACCTAACTAGCAGCAACTGCTCATTTAATTCCCCCTCCCTTACATAGCACCTCAAGGACAATTGTATCTGTATCCTGATGTCATAACTTAGTATCTGTGCTCAAATTCCACATACAGTGGTACCTCTGTCCAGCAAAGATTCTTCTGAAAGCTCTACCCTCCCTGGTAACCAGATTTTTTTCAATGAATCCGGGGACACTTTTCAACTTCCTACTAAATAGATGGATTTTGTCAGGGGACTGATTTGTAAATCCGGAGACTGTCCCCGGGAAATGGGGACGTCTGGTAACCTTAGCCTAGTAACCTCTTCCAGGATGTCTCT
This sequence comes from Podarcis tiliguerta, assembly GCF_965153285.1. Taxonomy (NCBI): domain Eukaryota; kingdom Metazoa; phylum Chordata; class Lepidosauria; order Squamata; family Lacertidae; genus Podarcis; species Podarcis tiliguerta. Next base: position 276,266 of record NC_139545.1, read on the forward strand.
CCCCCCCGCCGCCCTGCATTCTCTTTTTTTAAATATATAAATATTTTTATTAATTTTACAATAAGGTAAAGGAACCCCTGCCCGTACGGGCCAGTCTTGACAGACTCTAGGGTTGTGCGCCCATCTCACTCAAGAGGCCAGCGCTGTCCGGAGACACTTCTGGGTCACGTGGCCAGCGTGACATCGCTGCTCTGGCGAGCCAGCGCAGTACACGGAACGTCGTTTACCTTCCCGCTGGTAAGCGGTCCCTATTTATCTACTTGCACCCGGGAGTGCTTTCGAACTGCTAGGTTGGCAGGCGCTGGGACCGAACAACGGGAGCGCACCCCGCTGCGGGGATTCGAACCGCCGACCTTTCGATCGGCAAGCCCTAGGCGCTGAGGCTTTTACCCACAGCGCCACCCGCGTCCCTAATTTTACAATACAAAAGTATAAAAACATAACACATATTTTTCCACCAATACATTCCTTTTGGACTTCCCTCAGCTCTTCTGAAAATCCTCCGTTTTGATTCTTTCTTACGCATTTCCTAATTTTATATTGCCTTATAAAAATAACCTCCCCCCTCCATACTCCCTTTTTTACAATATTTCTAATGTTAGTTCTTCACAGATGTCAGAGCTGGCTCCAGGTCCCAGCTCACAGAGGACCAACGCTAGCCGGTAGTAATGTACAAAAGTCTTTATTGAAGTACAGTTTCCATTCTCAAGCCGTAGCGCCCCAGCTCTACGTCTAGGGTTTAGACCGGCAAAGCTCCATCTGAATCTCCGCCCCCTGTACACCAGTTTAAGACTCTAGCCTTACTCCACCTCTTCCGTCTCTCCTTTCTCCTCTGGGTCCTGCTACCCCCCGGGGTTCCTTCCTTCCTGGACTCTTCCGACGCAGACGTTGACCCCCCTGACTCCTCCCTCTCTCTTCGGCGGGCTTTAGGACCTGGCTCCCTATCCGGGCTGCCAACTGTGCCGCCCTCCTGTACATTTGAACTTGGCGCGCGCGCGCAGCCTTCAACCTTCCTCTTGACCGTTTCCTCGCTCCCCGACGGAGGCGTGGTCAATCCTCCCTCATGTTCTCCCGCTGGCAGCGCGCCGCCTGATCCCGATGCCTGGGACTCCTCCCCCCTACTGCACTCTGGTGTGGACGCTGGTCCGGATTTCCAACTGCTGCTCTCTGAGTCCCCTCTGGCCCCTTCTTCCTGGGGTGTCCCCCTGGGCACCCCCCTTCCCCTGACAATGGGAGCCCCTTTCTGTGAATCATCCGATTCACTGGAAAGACTCAGAGACCTCGGACCGCTGTCATCGCTGACATTTCCTTCGGACTCCTCCCCCTCGCTCTCCATTTCCTCCCTTCCCTGTGCCTCTGCTCCTGAACCCCTGACATCCATCCCCCCCTCGAAGCCCCCCCTTCCCCCCTCCCCTCCTTCAGGTGTGGGTGCTGGGTGCTCCGTCGTTGTGGGGGTGAATGGCGGATACAGTTCGTCCCCCTTGGCGTGCCTCCAGCCGGATAAGTCCGGCTCGTCCTCCGTGCTCTCGTCGACCTCGATTTCCTCTGCTTCCATCTCTGTGCCGCCGTGCTCGAACCCGAGGTCCTCCCCCAACACGTCCATGTCCGTCTCTCCCCCGGTCACCTCTGGTGTCGTTGCCTTCCAAGGACCCCCCAGCAACTTCCTGCTCCACTGCTCCTCTGGTCGATCGTCCCACCAATAAGAGCGGTCTGAGGCAGCCCCCGAGGGCGATCCCTCCGGGGAACGTGTTTCTAATGCCGGTTCTTCGTCCGAGGTGAACCCCTGGAACGTGCTGGCTGAAAGTGTGGGTGTGAAAAGCCAGTCGTCGAAATACGCGGCTGGCATGGGCCTGTGCGGGAACAAGGCGTGAAACTCTTCCTTGAGAAGAGGCTCGTCCAAGGCATAGTCCGGCACCCAACGGTTGGCGCTGGCCGGGGTACCTTTGCTGGCGAGAAAATATTCTACTCCCTCTTCCCCCCATCTCGAGTCTAAAATCTCTGTGACCTCGTTGATGGGTTCCCCTCTTGGCGACCCCCTCCTTGTGGGCTGCTCCCTGAGCGGGTCTGGTGCCGTGCCCGGCTCCTGAAATCGGTGAGGTGCTTTGTAGGGCGTGAGTACTGATCTATGGAACACTGGGTGCATTCTGGATCCCTCCGGAAGTGTCAACCGGAAGGCCACTGGGTTGATCTGTGCCTCGACTTTGTAAGGTCCTAGCTGCTTATGTCCGAGCTTCTTCTTCGCTAACGATCTGGTCGGCACTGCCTGGGCTGCCAACCAAACCCAGTCTCCCACCTGTATGTCTTCCCCAACCCTTCTGTGCTTGTCAGCCTGCAGTTTGTATGCGTGCTTTGCTAGTTCTAACTGCCTTCGAAGCTGTTCGTGAACCTCCTGCAACTCTGACGCTAAGGCTTCCGCTGCCTGTGGCTCCCCCTCCCCCAGTCTCTCTAATCCCGGGAAGGTTCTGGGATGCCTCCCGTTGTTGGCGAAGAACGGTGTCACCCCCGTGGACACGTGCTTCGTGTTGTTGTAGGCGAACTCAGCTAGCGGCAGGTAGTCCACCCATGTCGCCGGCTGCTGATTTGCATAGCATCTCAGGTACTGCTGCATGATGGCGTTGACTCGCTCCGCTTGTCCGTTGGTCTGCGGGTGTCTTGCCGACGCTAGGTTGATCTTGACGTTCAGGAAACCCATCAGCTTCTGCCAGAAGTTCGAGATGAACTGTCGCCCGCGGTCGGACAAGATAGACCGTGGCAGACCGTGAACCCTGAACACGTGGTCTATGAACAGTTTGGCTGTCTGTTCCGCCGTGGCCACCTTCGCGCACGGAATGAAGTGGGCCATTTTGGTGAACATGTCCACCACCACTAGCACAGCCGTCTTGCCTCTCGAGCTGGGTAAATCCGTGACAAAGTCCAGGGCCACCCTCTCCCACGGTTCGCTCGGTGTCTGCAGCGGTTCGAGCAGTCCCGCCGGTTGTTTGTGCACTGACTTGGCCCTTTGGCAGGTGTCGCACCTCGAGACGTAATCCGCGACTTCCCCCCGCATCTTGGGCCACCAAAAATCTCTGGCTACTAATTCTGCCGTCTTCTCTTTGCCAAAGTGTCCGGCGGTGGGTGCGTCGTGCAACTGCTGCAGTACTTTCGCGCGAAGGTCGTCTCCCGGTACGTAGAGGGCCCCTCTGCGGATGAGCAATCCGTCGCGTATCTGGAACTCATCGTCCGTCGCCGTGCCCTTGTGCACCTCCTCCATCTTGGCTTGTGCGAAGGGGTCTTCCTGCAGCGCTCGACGGACAGCATCCAGGTCCACGGTTGCTGAAGCGCACGCCCACGCTTTTGGTGCGAAAATGTGCTTGGCCGCTGCTGGTGCCGCCTCTTCGAGGTATTGCGGCTTTCTGGACAGTGCATCCGCCATGATGTTGTTGTCGCCTGGGATGTACTCTATCCTGAAGTCGAAATCCGCAAAGAACTCCGCCCACCGTATGTGCCTCTGGTTCAGGAACCTTGCCGTGCGCCAGTACTCCAGGTTCTTATGATCCGTGCGGACCTGCACTGTGTGCTTGGCTCCGATGAGGAAGTGCCGCCACGCCTTGAATGCTGCATGAATGGCCAGCAACTCCCTGTCCCAGATGGTGTAGTTCTGCTCTGACTTGCTGAGCTTCCTGGAGTAGAAGGCACACGGTCTCCAGTCCCCGTGCGGGTCCTGCTGCAACAGTACTGCTCCCACGGCTCTGTCTGAGGCGTCCGTTTCAACTCTCATCGGTCTGTTGGGATTCACATGCAGTAGCTGCTCTTCGGACGAGAAGAGACGCTTGAGTTTCTGAAAGGACTGCTCCGCTTGCTCCGTCCAGATGAACTTCTTCTTCTTGGAGCTGAGCGTGTCGGTAATGGCCGCTGTCTGCATCGCGAACCCCTTGATGAACTTGCGGTAAAAGTTGGCGAAACCCACAAACCGCTGGACCTCCTTCCGATTGCGCGGGCTCTTCCAGTCCAACACTGCGCGAACCTTGGCGCTGTCCATGGCGAGCCCCTTGTCCGACAACTTGTAGCCCAGGAAATCTACCTCCTTCATGTCGAACTGGCACTTCTCCAGCTTGGCGTACAACCTATGCTCCTGCAGTCTCTGCAGAACTTCCTTGACGTCTCCCTCGTGGGTCTCCTCTGATTCGGAGAATATCAGGATGTCGTCCAGGAAGCAGACGCATTTCTTGTAGAGGAGACCCGCCAGTACGTGATGCATGAAGGCTTGAAAACAGTGAGAGCCATTTTGTAATCCAAAGGGCATAACTCTGTATTCATAGGTGCCCAGGGGCGTGAACATGGCAATTTTCCACTCGTCGCCCTCCCGTATGCGAATCAGGTTGTACGCCCCTCGCAGATCCAACTTAGTGAAAACGCGTCCTTTCCTCACCGTTGCGAGCAGGTCGTCTATTTTGGGCATGGGAAAGGCCGTGGGCTTGGTTTTGGAATTTAAAATTCTGAAGTCTACCACAAGTCTTTTTTGGGGCGTGTCCTTCTTCTTCACAAAGAATACAGGACTGCCCCCTACTGCCTTCGACTCCCGGATGAAACCGCGCTTCAAGTTGAGGTCTATGAACTCCCTGAGTTCCTGCATCTCGTCTTCAGACATGGAATACAGTTTCCCGGTTGGCAGCGTCGCCCCTGGCAGGAGGTCAATCTTGCAGTCATAGGGCCTGTGGGGAGGCAGCTTGTCCACTTCTTTCTCGCAGAAAACCTCCAAAAACGCTGCATACTTGAGTGGCACTGCTTGCAGCGTGCCTAATTGTAGCTGCGGGTCATCCTCTTCCCCTTCCGGGCTAGGCAGAATGCAATGTTCCGCACAGTAGGAGGAGCCGAAGGTCAGTTGGCACTGGTACCACACCAATGCTGGGCTGTGCCTGTGCAGCCAACTCATGCCCAATACTACAGGCGTGTCCGACAGGTGGGTGACATTAAAGCTGATGACTTCTCAGTGATTCCCAATTTGCATGACCATCGGAGGCGTTTGCTGCACCACCTGCCCCCCCAGCAATTCCCTGCCATCCACCGTGACAACCTTCAGAGGCAGCGTGGCTGGCAGTAGTGCTATGTCGTGCTGTTGAATAAAATCCAGTCCTATGAAGTCTGCGTTACTACCAGAGTCAATGGTAATCGGCACTTCCATAGTGAGTCCATTGGGCAGTTGGAGCGATGCTGTAAGCTGCACCACTGGTTTGGGTGGGAGGGGGTCTGTGGGTTGCAAAATTTCTGGGGATTGCTTCACTGACTTGTCTGGCTGGACCCCAGTGCCTCTTCCTCCAGCCAGACTCCGTCGTTTCCCTGCTGTGGTTCTCTCTGCTGAGTTGCGTCTGTGACTGTTGCAGAGGCTGCAGTGTGCTTATGGAGCCTCTGGGGACACTCTTTCGCCATGTGTTGAGCACTGTCGCAGATGTAGCACTTCCTGTTCCCTCTAGGAGGCTTCGCTTTGACTGCTCCCGGTGTTAAGGCTCTGGTAGCTGACTGAGCCCTGGCGCCTCCAATCTCCATCGGTTCTTCTCCCCCTCCCTGCGAAGGTGTGGATTGCGCACGCGCTGCATCCTTGGGAAAGAGGGGAGGAGCTCTCGTTGGCGTGCGTCCCCAACGTCCTTCTTCTCTGTTCCATGGACGTTCTTCCAGACGCACCCCAATCTCCAGCGCCCGCTGGACCACTTGCTGAGTGCTCTTTGGTCTCTCCCCCCTTGCAATCTCATCTTTCACATTTGCATTCAATCCTTCCCAAAAAAGGTCTCTGACTGGAGCAGAATCTTTCTCCCATCCCAGCGCATGCACTAATCCAAAAAAGCGGGAATGGTACTGCCTCACACTGGCTCTGCCTTGTTTGAGCCCATGTATGTCTTTTCTGGCAATATCGATGTCTATCTTTGATAAAAAACACGAATCCATCGCTTTAATGAAAGCATTCGCATTGTGGAGCGCCGGATCTTTATCTCTCCACAAATTCCTCAGCCACGCTTTGGCTTCCCCATGCAAATGGGACCAGATAAACCCCACTTTCTCTCGCTCATCTCTAAAGTCTTTTTCCAGCAGATCCAGCGCAAACAGCAGGTCTGCTCGGAAGTTAGGGTACTGCTGTAAGCTCCCGTCGAAATGAGATACAAGACTGCCTCCTCTTCTCCCCAGCCCTATGCCCTCTGATTTGGGTCCCGGTTGCCCCTGCTTGTCAAGCATTTCCAACCTGGCTTGGAGATCCTTGCAGGCGGCAGCTACTTCCTCCTCCCTTTTCCTGGACGCACGTACCTCCGCGTTGAGATGTGTCACTGCATTTTGCAGTTCTATTAGATGCTGTTCTGTCGTCATTTTGCCTGACTCTTGTGAGCTCGCGAAGCACCACTCCTCTTCCCTCGCGGCGTCCCTCACGTTACGAGGGTCTTGGTGCAAAGTTTTTTGTAGAGATGGAGCTTACTGTCAGAGCTGGCTCCAGGTCCCAGCTCACAGAGGACCAACGCTAGCCGGTAGTAATGTACAAAGGTCTTTATTGAAGTACAGTTTCCATTCTCAAGCCGTAGCGCCCCAGCTCTACGTCTAGGGTTTAGACCGGCGAAGCTCCATCTGAATCTCCGCCCCCTGTACACCAGTTTAAGACTCTAGCCTTACTCCACCTCTTCCGTCTCTCCTTTCTCCTCTGGGTCCTGCTACCCCCCGGGGTTCCTTCCTTCCTGGACTCTTCCGACGCAGACGTTGACCCCCCTGACTCCTCCCTCTCTCTTCGGCGGGCTTTAGGACCTGGCTCCCTATCCGGGCTGCCAACTGTGCCGCCCTCCTGTACATTTGAACTTGGCGCGCGCGCGCAGCCTTCAACCTTCCTCTTGACCGTTTCCTCGCTCCCCGACGGAGGCGTGGTCAATCCTCCCTCATGTTCTCCCGCTGGCAGCGCGCCGCCTGATCCCGATGCCTGGGACTCCTCCCCCCTACTGCACTCTGGTGTGGACGCTGGTCCGGATTTCCAACTGCTGCTCTCTGAGTCCCCTCTGGCCCCTTCTTCCTGGGGTGTCCCCCTGGGCACCCCCCTTCCCCTGACAATGGGAGCCCCTTTCTGTGAATCATCCGATTCACTGGAAAGACTCAGAGACCTCGGACCGCTGTCATCGCTGACATTTCCTTCGGACTCCTCCCCCTCGCTCTCCATTTCCTCCCTTCCCTGTGCCTCTGCTCCTGAACCCCTGACAACAGAGCTTCTTGCCAACCAACAAAATTTGTTCACTGCATTTACTTTTCAAATAATCTACAAATTTACTCCAGTCCTTGGTGAACCTATGGTCCCGTCGGTTTCAGATCTTTCCTGTTAATTTGTCGAGTTCTGCATAGTCCATTAATTTCATTCTCCACTCTTCCATCGTTGGTAATTCTTCTTGTTTCCATTTTTGGGCCAATAGTGTCCTTGCAGCTGTTATAGCATATAAGAAAAACTTACAATCTTTTCTATTTATTTCATTTCCCACCATTCCTAACAGAAATGCCTCTGGTTTCTTTACAAATGTATATTTCAACATTTTTAAAAATTCATTATATATCATTTCCCAGAAGCATTTCACCTTTTTGCACTCCCAGCACATATGATAAAATGTTCCCTCTTTTTCTTTACATTTTCAACATTTATTACACACTTTATACATTTTTGCTAACTTTACTGGAGTGATATACCATCTATATACCATTTTTATAACATTTTCTTTTAACGTAGTACATGCCGTAAACTTTAAACCTTCATTCCATAATTTTATCCATTCACTTAACTGTATGTTATATCCAAAATCTCTGGCCCAATGAATCATAACCGATTTAATCTCTTCATCTTTAGTATACCATTTGAGCAGCAATTTGTACATTTTAGATAGAATTTTAAAATCATTATTCAATATTTCCGTTTGAAACTTCGATTCTTTTTCCAAAAAAACTTTTTCTTTAACCTCTTTTTTGAACATTTCATTGACCTGATGATAGTGCAGCCAATCATTAACATACTCTTTCACTTCCTCCCCGCCCTGCATTCTCAAGCCTTGAACTTCCTGCCTTTGTTACTCTGCCAGCTTCATAAGACTGAGAAGGAAGAGGGGCTAAGTTAACCCACTCTTGCCTTGCCTGAGGCTGCAATCTCTCATTCTCAGAGTCAGACCCTGAGATCACTGTATAATAAAATATTTCGTCTCAATTGTTAAACTACACGCTGCACATCTTCTGTATTTAAAATGTCCTTTTATATCGCAACCTGGTTCTTATCCATTATATCCGTGTGGCTGGTTCTTATCCATTATATCCGCATGTACAAGCATGTCTTTAAAGTTTCTGGTTCTACAGAAACTGATCTGTGGAGGTATACAGTGGTACCTCAGGTTAAGTACTTAATTCGTTCCGGAGGTCCATTCTTAACCTGAAACTGTTCTTAACCTGAAGCACCACTTTAGCTAATGGGGCCTCCTGCTGCTGCCGCGCCACCGGAGCATGATTTCTGTTCTCATCCTGAAGCAAAGTTCTTAACCTGAAGCACTATTTCTGGGTTAGCAGAGTCTGTAACCTGAAGCGTATGTAACCAGAAGCATATGTAACCTGAGGTACCACTGTAGATGGGCAACCTGGTACGTCTTGTATCAAGTGCCAATGTTTTCTGATTGTCTTAACAATTGAATTGGATAACGGGGTATAGTCTAGGGCCCAAGGTTATCTTCGAGTTTAGATCATCTTTCCAGAAGAGTATATCGAGGCCTATTGTATGCTCTAATCTGTGCTGTTTTTATAACATGTTGTGGATAACCTCTACCAACAAAATCTCGTGCCATTTGTGCACAATTTTTGGTGTAATCCTGATGTGTGGTAGAATTACACTTTATTCTTATGAATTGTCCGTAGGGTAAATTCTGTTTGAGGTGAAGGGGGTGAAATGATTTATAATGAAGATATAACGGCCTATCTGTTGGTTTCTTTTTTTTTTTAATAATATTTATTGATCTTTCCAACAACATAACAGCAAAACAAAAACATACCCCCCCCAAAATAAAATAAAAAATAAAAAGGAAAAAGGAAAATATAGAAAAACCCAACAAAAGAAACCCTCTTCCCCACCCCCCAACACAAAAATTCCCCAAAAACAAACACAAAAACACCTAACCAAAACAAAGAAAAATTTCATTTTTCAAATCTCTTCTTTTTTAACTTGGTTCCTTAGCTTCCTCCCACCTCGCTCTCTGTATACCAGTTTTTAATCCAGTCGGCAAATTCAATCCAGCTTTCACTGCTTTTTCACTTATTTACTTTTACCTCTGTTAACCTCATTTCTTCCCCAACATCTCCAATCAAATAAGCTTCAAAATAAAATATAAAACTATCCAATCCCCTATTTCCTAATTAACAGAAAATAAAAAAGATAATAATAGAAAAAGAAAATTAGCCTTAAATCTTCTAATAATAATATACCCTTATATCCTAATGTTTTAAACTCTTTATCTTAATTCCCTGGAACCAAATAAATTCCTTCCATCATTCCCCAAAAGTAGTTATTCAAACCATATTACATTAAATTTTACTTTAAAAATTTCCAATTTATCCCACCATCTCCTCCCCCCGGTTTCGGGTACTGCCAGTCCTTTTTACAAATTTTAAAGTCTTTCCAGTCCACAAGGTCAGTCAATCAGCCAGGTTGTCTTATATCCGAGGCCTTTAAATCATCTTCTTGGCCTGTCTGCAGAGTCTTTTTCGAGCCTAAAATTGAGTCCCGAAGCACTTTCCCCTCGACGTCTCCTTTAACCTTCTTGAACAAGCTTGCCCTAACTCTATAATTCCTCTTGTAAACCAAAAAATTGTCCAAAGCTTGCTCCACATTCTCTTTGAAATTGCTAAATTTCACTTCTCCAAACTTTCTCATAGTGTCAGCCTCCAAAATGTACCTTATCAAACCTAGATCACTCAGTCCATATGTGACACTACTTTTCCGAATCTGTCCTTTGAACTCTTTGATCTCATAGTCCATTTTTTGTCCATCAATTTGAGGCTCTTTTACTGTAATTTCCACAGACGGTTTCTCTTGCAAAGACAGAGCCTGTTCTGTTTGATCCAACTTCTTCTCTGATACCCATCCTTGCGGGATTAATTCCGTTTCTTGAGCCGAGTCTGTTAATTTATTTGCTTGTTGAGCCAAAATGCATACATTTTCCTTCAATTCAGAAATACCAAATTCCAAAATAGTCAGTTTTTTTTGAAAATGATCAAATTGAGCTGTTATTTTTTCTGCCATGTTCCCAGACTTGGTCTTTCAATGTTATCTTGCTGTCAAGGTCAGTTACTTGTGTTCAGTCAGCAGGATTGCAGCCTGTGTGAAAATTTTCCATCCAAAAGTGTAACAATATAACAATCCCGTATGCCTTCCTGCAACAATTCACGATAATCTGTTACAATTCCCTTTAGTTGTTTTTTATCCACCTTTCAGTGACAGTTATAGTTCAGCTCCCCTTTTCCTTTCCAAAAAAGACAAGAAAACTCAATTCTCCCTTAATCCATTCCTTCTTGATAGTTGTTTTCTAGTTGTAAGAATTATTCCTCCTTTTGGCAGCCCGGTCCCGGGCTCGAGACGGTAGAAAATAAAATTAAATTACACTGCTATGCAGGGCTATAAGTTATTAGAGCAATCTCCCCCTCTTCCCCTGCTTTCGAGGGGGGCTTAAAAGGTTTAGATGACAGATTTGTTTCCTTGGTAAATACTTTTTGAAGGCTCCAGTTCTATCACTTTTGCCTTGATCTTTCTACAAAGTGGAAGGTGGGCTTCCTGTTTTGACCTTCCATACAGATGTCGAATTCCAGTAATTTATAATCCAATCTCCGTTACTTACAAATTTTCTTTAGTCCAAATGTCCACAGGAGAAGTTGGCGCTTCCTGACAGCAGCTGTGCGGCTTCACTCCCCGAAAACAGCGATCGATCCGAAGTGCCGCGCCACTCACCCCACGTCTCCGGGTCTCCCCGCGAGTAGGGGAGGCGCTAATGGCACAAGCCGGATCCCAAGCCCACGGTCCTCCTCCGACCGTGGTTTTTTGCGGGTCTCCGCCTCGCCGTGGCGGTCAGACCCCTTTTTCCGGAGAGCGGTCTCCTCCGAGACGGAGGAAATCCGCCATTGCCAGGCGCGCCAACCCGGAAGCCCTATCTGTTGGTTTCTTAAACGGCTGAACTGCCAAATTATTTGCCCCATCACGATATACCATTGTATCCAAAAATGTTATTTGTTGGCTATGAAAGTGAGTTGTAAACTTAATATTAGGATGAATGTTCTGACACCATATAAAAAAATTATTGATATACTAACGTTCCTAAATACTAAGAAATGGTCATCCCCAAATCTCTTATATATGAGTATTTCATCAAAATAAGGATTATTTTCGGTTATAAAGGAAATCTTCCTCAAGTTTTCCCATAAATAAATTAGCTATACTGGGGGTACATGCACTGCCCATAGCAACTCCTCTAGTTTGTAAGTGGAAATCCTCCTGAAATTTTTTTTAAAAATTGTTCAAAAATAAGCTCAACTAATTCCATGAGGAAAAAGGTAGGTGGATGTGGACCCTCTCTATCTCGGAGAATATTTCTATAATCATACCGGCTTCCTCAAGGGGGATATTAGTATAAAGGGAGGATATGTCCATTGTAACTAAAATGGCTGATATGGGGATTTGAAAACCCTAAAGCTTTTTAATAAAGTCCCTAGTGTCATGCAAGTAAGACCGTAATTTAACTACATGAGGATTCAGAAAAGAATCCAGGTACTTGGATAGAGGTTCCAACATAGAGTTAGTTCCTGATACTATAGGTCTACCAGGTGGTGGAAATCCTTCTTTATGGATCTTGGGCAAAATATAAAATAAAGGTATACGCAGGTTGTTATTGGAAAGAAACTGTTTTAAGGACAAATCAATGAATCCCATTATTTCAGCCTCTTTAACCATGAAGTTAATCATTCTAGCAATATGTTTAGACGGGTCAGAGGGAAGTTTCTTGTAGTAAGAGGTGTCATTCAATTGACGTAGTACTTCCTGACAATAATCACTTTTATTCATAATTATAGCCCTACCTTTGTCCGCTGGTTTAACAACAATACTTTTATCAGACAAAAGGTTCTTTAAAGTTGTATGTTCTTCTCTGGTTAAGTTAGACCAATTGTATTTAGATTGTGCTTCCAGTCTAGCTATATCTCTTGTGACTACTTGTTCAAAAACTGTGATATGAGGATCTACTATATCAGGGCAAAAATTGGACTTATTTCTAAACATATTAGTAGGCATGGGGCAGGAAGTATTGTGAAATAATTTCTTTAATTTAATAATTCCTATCAGTTTAAACAGATCGACCCTGGTATTAAATGCATTATATCGTGGTACAGGTACAAAGCCCAGACCTAGGTTCAATACTTTCTTTTCAAGATTATTTAATGGACGAGTAGACAAATTAACAATTAAGTCCTTTGTCTGGTCCGTCTGGGTTGTAATTGAGAAAAATTCTCTTTATAAGAGTTGTTCCTAGCTCTATACCTAGATCTCAAGGGGTATCCAAATGTATTGTCTTCACCCAAAGTGGTAATAGACTTGGAGCTCTATCCTTCAGTGGTATCCAAATCTGACTGTGTTTCTACCGGTCTGGCCCAAGTATCCTTCTTTCTATTATTACCTGAGTCCAACCACCAATTATAATATCTACCTGTGTCATAGTCCCTTTGGTCTCTGCCAGCTTCATAAGATTGAGAAGGAAGAGGGGCAGTTAACCCACTCTTGCCTTGCCTGAGGCTGCAATCTCTCATTCTCAGAGTTAGCCTCATTCTCAGAGTCAGACCCCTACCAAGCATCTGACCCCGCTAGATCCCTGACAACAGCCTCTAGTAGCAGTTTCTTATTGCTTCAAGAATAATCAGTACAATTTTTAAAACACTTGATAATGTAGTTTCAAAAAAGAATAGAAATAGAAAATTTATGGGCTATATAAAAATGCAACCATACCAGAATTATAAATGAAGCTGCAGGCAAAAGGAAACCACAGAGGAGAAAATAGAAGTTTAATTAACAGTATAATTGGGTCTCAGATTCAGTCCAGTCCCTTATTAAAAGGTCACTTCAGACTCTTAGCAAAAACAAAAGTCTGTGTGGTTATTATTGCATACACTGTCATATACCAGGGGCAGACCTAAGAGTGATTAGCATGACATGCAAATTAAAAATTATGTGGCTTTGGCTGATTTAATATGCTTTGGTTTTAGGTGATTGTCATTGCTGGTATAAATGCATTTTTGTCTTTATCTAGCATATACACAACCTTCTCTCCTTTTTCCTTAGGGAATTTTAAAAAATCATTATTAATATTATTAGATCTTCAGAAGTTTGTGGAGGACTGAATATGGAATTGTACAGTTGGAAGAGACCTCAAGGGTCATCTAGTCCAACCCCTTGAGATGCAGGAATATTTTGCCCATGTGCTTAAATCCAGTACTGAGACACTGAACTTTTTAAAAAACAGTACTCAAGCATTTAGTTTTCACGGGACTGTGCTCATAATTAACTTTGTGTGGGCTGACATTTCTGCCAAGGGAGACAAAACACACAATAAAATGATCTTACTATAACTATCCTCATCTAAGACCTTGAGGCAGAAGGCTCATAGAAGTGAACCAAATGGCTCTGCTTATATATTTAATGCATTTATAGAATGCCTTCATGCAAGAACTTTCCACTGAAGTGGAGCAGGCTTCTGCAAACTGGCGCTGCCGAAGCCCCACCCCCGGATTTCCTTGTGGGCTTTCTTCGGAGGGGTTACCTAGCCCTAGTAAGTTCCCCCAGCAACTCTAAATGATTGATCCTTCCCCGGAGGTCCGCACTCCCATTCCTACTCCATTTGCAGCAATCCCGGAAGTGATCTGACACCCATTAATGTTAGCAAAAGAATTGTCAGCATGGTAGCCTCATGGCTGCTTCAGTCTAATTCCTGATATAATCCCATACCCTCCAATATTTCTCCAATGAAAAGAGAGACATCCCATTCCATAATGATAGTTTTAAAGGTAAAGGTATAGGTACCCCTAACCATTAGGTCCAGTCGCAGATGACTCTGGGGTTGCAGTGCTTATCTCGCTCTATAGGCCGAGGGAGCCAGTGTTTGTCTGCAGACAGCTGGTCATGTGGCCAGCATGACTAAGCCACTTCTGGCGAACCAGATCAGCACACGGAAACGCCGTTTACCTTCCTGCCAGAGCAGTACCTATTTATCTACTTGCACTTGATGTGCTTTCAAAGTGCTAGGTGGGCAGGAGCTGTGACCGAGCAACGGGAGCTCACCTCATCGCGGGGAATCCAACCGCCGACCTTCTGATCGGCAAGCCCTAGGCTCTGTGATTTACACCACAGAGCCACCCACGTCCCTTGATAGTTTTACTATTTACTATTTTTACCCCACACTTCCAGCACATATAAAAACATAATAAAACATTAAACTTCCTTATACAGGCTTGCCTTTAGATGGCTCAGGGGTTGGATAACTCCATACCTTCCAACATTTCTCCGATGAAAATAGGGACATTCTAAGGAAAAGTGGGACATTCCAGGATCAAATCATAAAGTAGAATGGCTTCTCTAAATCAGGGACATCTCTGGAAAACAGACATTTGGAGGGTCTGTAATACCAGTTTCTCCATTATCTTACTTCTAATTGCAACTTGTTTTATTTGGTCTTTGTTAAGTGTGAAGGTAAATCCCAAGTCAAGCTGTCTGCCCTTCATAGGAACCACAGCCAGCGTTCTTGAAATACCTCATTAATGTTTATTAAATTGTGTTCTCTGAGCTGAACTAAATGGCACTCACTGGCTCTCTATAAATAGTACAACGGCTAATTCTGATCTTAGAGAGGGTAGTCACTGATTGGCAAATGATAAATATCTCGTTTCCAAGTTCTTTGGAGTACTTGTGCTGGCAAAAAAAATGATTATTTGATTAGTTTCTTCTTGGCAGATAATAACTTCAGAATTTATTTGCATGTTTATATTTGATTGCCCATTACAGTTTAGGACATAAAAGTCATTGCACTAATCACTGTTATACTAAATCTTTAAAGGCCTCCTCTACTCATATAAACAAACCAAAATCACTACATTTTCACATTGGTTTATCCCAATAAAATATACAATGTTTTCACACAAATAATTTCAGTTTGATAGCTAGATTTTCCTGGTGTCCTCTGGGGGGGGGGGATTGCTCAGGGGCTGAATTGCTCAGTATGCAAGTGCAGGTTCATATATGTATCTCTGCAATATGTTTACTTAGAGGTAAATCTGATTGAGCTCAATGAGTCTTAGCCCTGCATGAGTGGGTGTGTATATTTGAATGTGCTATGTTAGTAGACTTTTTGGCACCTGAGGAAAGAAGCTCTGTGGGGAAGCCCTCCTTTCCCCAAGAATCTACCCACTTGTGACAGACTTTCAGGTGGGAAGTTTCTTGGTGGTGTTGGTGCTTTCTGGGAAATTCAAGCAGTGAGGCTTTGTGGTTGGAGAGTTCCTGGTATTGTGGAAAAGGCAATGTCAGGAGGGAGTGGGTAGCGTCAGAGAGTGACCCTAGGACCTACTAAAACCTGTTTTTTGAGGAACTAAGACCCCAAACCTGAAGACTGACCACAAGGTTTTCTGTTGAAACTATGTCTGTGCTGTTTTGAAGAGTCTCTGTGAAAAATTAAGAAATATTGTAAAAAAGAAAGTAGGAGAAAGGAAGAGGAATGGTTAAAGGCAATAAGAAGTTCAGAAATGCGTTAACAATAGAAATTTTAACGAAAGATTGGCAGAGAAACTGAGGGAAGTCAAAATTTGATGAATGTGAGAGTTAATATGAGTTGACTGTATAAAAATGTTTGGAAAATGAATAAAAATTATTATATAAAAAAAGAAACTATGTCTGTGCTTAATGCTATGTGTAGTCATGATCAAGCGTTCTTCATGTGTAATGGTATACTGGAATGGTATAGGTATTTGCAGGGCATTTTTCAGCCAGAACTTGCCGGAACTCAGGCACTTCTCGGGTGGGTGCCTGCCATTATAAGAGAACAAGGGAGGCATTCATGGGGAATGCCGTCACCTTTTTTCTTGAAAAATAGCCCTGAATATTCGCCATGTGCTTCTCAGAGTTGCACGGATTCTTTGGGTATAAACCTAAGCTGCACCTTCTGCCATCGCTGAAAAACACTCTGAGCTTTCCATCCCAGTCTGTTCATTGACTATGTTCACCCTGGTTCAATGGGACTTTTGTCGACAACATTATTTTTCAATGGGCTGGAAATCTTCCCTTTAGTACTCTAAATAATCAAACTCCTACCATTTATTAATTTCTAGGGTTTGCGGGGTGGGGTGGTGGTGGTGGTCTATACCAAGAATCATTATGTGAGCTCCACATTGCCCCTGACCTGCCTGCCCGCCCAATGCACTCAGCATCACACTCAGATCTCAGGTTCAAATCCCACCTTCCCCATAAAGCTGAAATGGCCACCTTGAGCCAATTACAACCTCTCAACCCACCCTACCTCACAGGACTGCAAAAAATGTGCAGGGAAAGGAATCATGTACAACACCCTTATCTCCAAAAGATAAATTGGACGATTTTTTAAAAAAGATACAGGTAGAAAAAAAAGTCTTTGCATTACAATATATAGTTCAAAATAAGCCACCCTACCCTAGTATGCAAAATTACCACCCTTGCATTGCATGGTGTCATGAAGTGTGAACACATCAGTAAACATACACACAGAAATATGATGCATCCAATGCCCAGTCATGAGATTAATTTTACAAAGTCCCTGGGAAGACAGCTAGGTCTGCAACCCCATCCAGACTCAGCTGTGAGTAAAGCCAATTGAACTTAGTGAGACTGACTTCTGAGTAAGCACGCATAGGCTGTTGCTGTGAATCCTAAAGACTGATGGACATGAATCAACTAAGCAGAACAACCACAGAAATTAAAAATTAAAAATTAGTACCAAGCAACCAGGAACAATTTTTTAAAAATGTATCTGCTACAAACACTCCATGTCAGGGAATGGCTGGATGAGGAAGAGTGGTGGCAGCCAGTGGACCAGGAGACACCTGAAGGGGAAGGGGACCAGGAGGAAGGAGCCAGGGAGGAATCATCATCCGAGAGGGAGGAGGAAGCCACAGACACTGAAAGAGAAGGAGCAGGGGAGATTTCTCCTGCCTGCAGTATAGTCCTGATTCAGCTCCTTCCCCTTCCCACTTTCAGTGCAGGAAAGAAGAGTCGAGAAAAGGCTATGGTATGGCTTGGTCTCTCCCACAAACACGAGACAACTCTGGCTGTTAATTATTTCAGGTTTATTGCTAAAACAACAAACAAGGACAGAGCTCCTCTACTCATCGTCTTCGCCAGAAGATGAGAGTTGCCCAGACTGAGCTCCTCCCCCTTCCCCAGAACGGAAACCCCCACCTTTTCTTCTGGTATCTTTCACGCTTCTCAACCACTTTTGAGATCCTACACGTCTGACTCACTATCGCAGTGTTTCCCAACCTTGGGCCTCCAGCTGTTTTCGAACTACAACTCCCATCATTCCTGACCACTGGTCTTCCTAGCTGAGGATTATGGGAGTTGTAGTCCAAAAACAGCTGGGGGCCCAAGGTTGGGAAATGCTGCACTATTGGAGCTCTCACACAGCTGCCTGTCACTTTGGCCCTGTTTTTCTTCTCCCCTTTGTTCAGAGCTCAGATTACAACTGCTCTCCCCCTCCTCTCTGCCTTCCGCTGTTAACTGTTCTCTCTGTATGCCTGCTGCTGCTTCTTCTCCTGTCAGCATCTGAGCTTCACTGACATCACCCTCTCCTCTAAGCCCCTCTTCCTCCTCCTCCTCGGCATCGCTGCCAGTTACAGAGGGCTCTCTCGATGCCAGTTCCCACCATGCTTCACTCTCCTCAGCTTCTTCGTCGCTGAGGTCGATCTCCTCCATCCACCATTGGGATTTGGGTTTGCGAGGATACCCATGGTGGAACTGTCTCTGCAAGTCTGGGGCATGAAAAATCCTGACCTCATACCCAGGAGTTTTCCTCAGGACCATAACCCTTCAAGGACACTAAATACTGCAACTGCCTTCTACACACTCTTGAATCCAAGATTTGTTGGACCTCAAAGTCCTCTTGATCTTCTACCATAACTGGGGGAGGAGGTGCCTGCTTAGGTTCCTGATAGTGGTGAGCAGGAACGTATGGTGATAGGAGAGCCCTATGGAATACAGGATGTATTCTCATTGAGTCAGGCAGTTTGAATGTTACTAGATTTATCTGCTCTACCACTTCAAATGGTCCCAACTGCCATGCTTCTAACTTCCTGCACCTCCCTTTAGCTGGTAAGTCCTTTGCCGACAACCACACCTTATCCCCCACCTTGATCTCCTCTCCCTGCCATCTATGCTCATTGGCACTTCTCTTGTACGTGGTTTTAGCCGCTTCCAGGTTCTCTCTCAGTAGTTCTTGTATTGCCTGCATCTCTCCCACCAACTGCTCCGCTGCTGGCACCGACAAGGTGCTCCACGGCTCCGGAAACGCTCTTGGATGTCTTCCGTAGTTGGCTAGGAATGGTGTATGTTGGGTGGACGCATGCACCGCATTGTTATACGCGAACTCAGTTGGTCCCAGTTTGTCCACCAAGTCCTCTTGCTGATAATTCACATAGCAACTCAGGTATTGCTGTAACATCACATTGGTTCTCTCTGACTCTCCGTTGGTTTGTGGGTGTCTTGCAGAGGTCAGGCACACCTCTACCTCCAAAAGCTGCATCAATTTCCTCCAAAATCGTGATGTAAACTGTCTCCCTCTATCCGAAATCACTCGCAACGGCAAGCCGTGCAACTTGAACACATGATCAACAAACATCTGGGCTGCTTCCTGTGCCGATGGCAACTTTGGGCATTTTCATGAACAAGTCCACCACAAAGTGCGCCATTTTCATGAACAAGTCCACCACTACCCAGACTACTGTCTGTCTCTGCAAGGCTGGCAAGTTCGTAATAAAGTCCATCACAATCACCTCCCAAGGTCCTTGCAGAGTTGGAAGCAGCTGTAACAGTCTGTGGGCGCTTCCCTAGGCATTTTCACTCGTTGACAAGTGTCACATGCCCTCATATAGTCCTTTGCTTCTTCCCTCATTCTTGGCC
This sequence comes from Podarcis tiliguerta, assembly GCF_965153285.1. NCBI lineage: Eukaryota > Metazoa > Chordata > Lepidosauria > Squamata > Lacertidae > Podarcis > Podarcis tiliguerta. Next base: position 295,452 of record NC_139545.1, read on the forward strand.
ACCAAAACCATCTCTTGAGTTGATCTACGGTCTGGTAATGTCCAAAATGGCCCACGGTTGAGTTGTTGTGACACTGCCACATTACTCTTGCCTGTGAGTCTGTTTCCGGCACATAGAGTGCCTTGCCCTTGAACAACAGACTTCCCTCTTCATGGAAACTCTCTGCGTTGTTCTCTCCTCTCTGTACCACTGCCAGCTTCTGCAGCGCAAATTCATCTCTTTCTGTTTGTTGTTTAAAGTCTTCTACTCCGACAACAGGTGCCACTAGAGCAATTAAGAAAAGCCGAGTCACAGTGAGCAAAGCACGGAGGGAGGTATAAACAAGGGGGAAGAGAGGATGGAACTTTAGCTTCTGCAACTGACTTGCTTAGCTGATGGATGTGCCATGAGCTGTCTCCTTGGTTACTCCTTGGGCAATAAAGTTAATTGCTGTCAAGCCGTGCCTGTTTCTGCTTACAGCGTTGGACCACAGAAGGATGGGCTTTTCTGGCAGCTTGACACTCAACCACAATGTCTTCTCTTCAGATTAAATACAAATACTCCATAGAATTATAGAATTGTAGAGTTGGAAGATTCCTCAAGGATCATCTAGTCCAACCCCCTACAATGCAATGCAGGAATCTCAGCTTAAAAGCATCCTTGGCAGATGGCCATCCATCCTTCCCAAAAACCTCCAGAGAAGGAGAGTTTACCATTTCCCAAGGGAGCCCTTTTCATTGTCAAAAAGCTCTTATTGTCAGAAAGTTATTCCTGGTTGGTAGTTGAGCCCACCCTGTGGAACACCCTACTGTCACATGTCAAAGAGTTAAACAATTATATGACATTTGTAGACCATCTAATGGCAGCCCCGTTTCAGGAAGATTTTAATGTTTGATGTTTTGTTTTGTCCCTTTATATTTTGTTGGCATAACCCAGCCAGATGGGTGGGGTATAAAAATGTTGTTGTTGTTGTTAATAATTATCATCACCACCATCTCCTTTCTTATAAATTTAAGCCATTGGTTTAGGTCCTACATTATACTGATCTGGGTATTATACTGTTAGTTGTTCGCATCTATCCATGTGACATCCCTTTAGAGATTGGAATATTGGTATCATATCTCCTCTCACTATCCTCCTTTCCTGGCTAGGTAAAGGTACCCCTGCCCGTACGGGCCAGTCTTGACAGACTCTAGGGTTGTGCGCTCATCTCACTCTATAGGCCGGGAGCCAGCGCTGTCCGAAGACACTTCCGGTCACGTGGCCAGCGTGACAAGCTGCATCTGGCGAGCCAGCGCAGCACACGGAATGCCGTTTACCTTCCCGCTGGTAAGCGGTCCCTATTTATCTACTTGCACCCAGGAGTGCTTTCGAACTGCTAGGTTGGCAGGCGCTGGGACCGAACGATGGGAGCGCACCCCGCTGAGGGGATTCGAACCGCCGACCATGCGATCAGCAAGTTCTAGGCGCTGAGGTTTTACCCACAACGCCACCCGCGTCCCTCCTTTCCTGGCTAAATATACCCAACTCAAATATTCCTCATAAACCTATGTTCCCTGACCTATGATCATATTGGCTGCCCTACTCTGCACACATTAACATTCTCCTTAAATTGTGGTGCCCAGAACTTGACACAGTATTTCAGGTGTGGTCGACTATTGTGTCCCTTGATCTGAACACAATATTTCTGTTGATGCAGCCTAGAATACCATTAGTTTTTGGTGTTTGTTTTTTTTGCTGCCGCATCACACTGTTGACTCATGTTAAGCTTGTAGCCTACTAAGATCTCTAGATCCTTTTCACATGTACTACTGAGAAGCTAGGTGTCCAGCATCTCAGATTCGTGCAACTGGTTTTTCCTGCCTAAGGGCAGAACATTACATTTCTTCACATTGCAATTCATTCTTGGCCCACTTCTCCAATATGTTAACGTCATCTTGAATTCTGTCTTCTGTAGCATTAGCTACTCATCCCAGTTTCCTGTCATCTGTAAATCTGATGAATATCCCCTCAATTCCTTCACTGAACAACAATCACCCCAGGAAAGAACCCTGCGACACCCCACTTGTCACTTTCAGCCAGTTTTTTAAAAATGGAGTTAAACACAAGGAACTTCAGAAGTGACTGAAAAGGAGCAATGCAGTTAGTTGCTACTAGATGTTACATGATTAATAGTGCACCACACTCAAAGGGACAGGGGTGGCACTGCAGTTTAAACCACTGAGCCTCTTGGGCTTCCAATTGGAAGGTGAGTACAGCAAACTAAATATGACATAATAGGCATCACTGAAACCTGGTGGATGTAGCCTACCTTGATTTCAGTAAGGCATTTGACAAGGTGCCCCATGATATTCTTGTAAAGAAGCTGGTAAAGAAGCTGGTAAAATGCGGTCTTGACTATGCTACCACTCAGTGGATTTGTAACTGGCTGACTGACCGGACCCAAAGGGTGCTCATCAATGGCTCCTCTTCATCCTGGAGAAGAGTGACTAGTGGGGTGCCACAGGGTTCTGTCTTGGGCCCGGTCTTATTCAACATCTTTATCAACGACTTGGATGATGGACTCAAGGGCATCCTGATCAAATTTGCAGATGACACCAAACTGGGAGGGGTGGCTAACACCCCAGAGGACAGGATCACACTTCAAAACGACCTTGACAGATTAGAGAACTGGGCCAAAACAAACAAGATGAATTTTAACAGGGAGAAATGTAAAGTATTGCACTTGGGCAAAAAAAATGAGAGGCACAAATACAAGATGGGTGACACCTGGCTTGAGAGCAGTACATGTGAATAGGATCTAGGAGTCTTGGTTGACCACAAACTTGACATGAGCCAACAGTGTGACGCGGCAGCTAAAAAAGCCAATGCAATTCTGAGCTGCATCAATAGGAGTATAGCATCTAGATCAAGGGAAATAATAGTGCTACTGTATTCTGCTCTGGTCAGACCTCACCTGGAATACTGTGTCCAGTTCTGGGCACCACAGTTCAAGAAGGACACTGACAAACTGGAACGTGTCCAGAGGAGGGTAACCAAAATGGTCAAAGGTCTGGAAACGATGCCTTATGAGGAACGGCTAAGGGAGCTGGGCATGTTTAGCCTGGAGAAGAGGAGGTTAAGGGGTGATATGATAGCCATGTTCAAATATATAAAAGGATGTCACATAGAGGAGGGAGAAAGGTTGTTTTCTGCTGCTCCAGAGAAGCGGACACGGAGCAATGGATCCAAACTACAAGAAAGAAGATTCCATCTAAACATTAGGAAGAACTTCCTGACAGTAAGAGCTGTTCGACAGTGGAATTTGCTGCCAAGGAGCGTGGTGGAGTCTCCTTCTTTGGAGGTCTTTAAGCAGAGGCTTGACAACCATATGTCAGGAGTGCTCTGATGGTGTTTCCTGCTTGGCAGGGAGTTGGACTCGATGGCCCTTGTGGTCTCTTCAAACTCTATGATTCTATGATTCTATGAGCTCCTGTTGCTCTGTCCCTGCTCCTGCCAACCTAGCAGTTCAAAAGCACGTCAGTGCAAGTAGATAAATAGGTACCGCTGTGGCGGGACAGTAAATGGCATTTCTGTGCGCTCTGGTTTCCGCCATGGTATCCTGTTGCGCTAGAAGAGGTTTAGTCCTGCTGGCCACATGAACCAGAAAAGCTGTCTGTGGACAAATGCCGGCTCCCTCGGCCTGAAAGCGAGATGAGCGCCGCAACCCCATAGTTGCCTTTGACTGGACTTAACTGCCCAGGGGTCCTTTACCTTTTACCTTTACTTGCACCACACTCACACAGGAATTTGGAGAACATTGAGCTTATTTTCAGTTTTTGCATTTGGTGCATTTATATACCACCTTTCTTCCTAGGAGCACAAGGTGGTGCACGCAGTTTTCCTCCTCTCCATTTTATCTTCCAAACAACCCTGTGAGGTTGCTTAGGTTACCTGATCTGTGGCACTTTCCCCAGACCACCCCCACTCTTCTCAAGCAGAATTCACCCACCCACAGGGGCTACCCTGTGCATGTCAACCTGCCGGGCCAGACAGAGCCTATAGCAAAGTATGAATTTTATTGAGAGCCTGGTGAACAATCATACATAACATGGCAGCTTCAGAAACATATTCAAGTTCCACCACAAGTTTGCCTCACACACAGAATCCGATGTAGCTCTGTGTGGAATGACATTGCTTTTCATAGTCACCAGCCTACTGCACAGGGTTACATTTAGTGGACCAATGTGTGGGAGAAGTGCTCTGAAGATTGCACTGTTAATTGCATTTTACTGGTCTTTTTATTAGATTAATAAGAAAATGCCCACCAAATGGGACATGCATAAAGGCCCTGGCAGGATCCACCACTAACCTCTTCCTTGCGTTTGGCTTCATCTGGCACTCAAATATGATGAGGAATGGGCAGCTGAGTCAGGGAGCTGCCATTTTAATCTTTTCAATGCTCCCAACACAGCTCTGCTCCCAGTTGGCACCACTTCAATTTCCCACACTGCCCTAGAATTAAACACCGTTATTGTGAGAGATTTAAATGGTGGCTCCATCAGGGGATGCTGCCTGTTCCCAAGGAAGGAGCTTTGCTGAGGTCCCCCTTAAACCTGTGTGGATGTGGCAGCAGAAACATGCAAATACTGTCAATAAATGCCACTCTCAGCTTCACCTTTCTCTCCTTTAAATCTCCCCCCTTCCTTTGCATAGGAACCCTTGACACTATCTGCTAACTCTCAGGCCCAGGCCTCCCCCTCTTCTCATTTTAGCTGTAGCACATCTTGCGTTTCATTTTCCAGAAGGAAAAAGCTGAGCCTTTGTGACATCAGTAGTCGTGACAGCAATCCTCACTCTTCTGAGGCTTCTTACCTCACCCCTGGCATGGGTTGCTAAGCATGCATATTTGTTGTGAGTTAAGGATAGGGACAGGGGACGCGGGTGGCGCTGTGGGTAAAAGCCTTAGCACTTAGGGCTTGCCGATCGAAAGGTCGGCGGTTCGAATCCCCGCGGCGGGGTGCGCTCCCGTTGTTCGGTCCCAGCGCCTGCCAACCTAGCAGTTCGAAAGCACAAATAAGTGCAAGTAGATAAATAGGGACCGCTTACTAGCGGGAAGGTAAACAGCGTTTCCGTGTGCGGCTCTGGCTCGCCAGAGCAGCGATGTCACGCTGGCCACGTGACCCGGAAATGTCTTCGGACAGCGCTGGCCCCCGGCCTCTTTGAGTGAGATGGGCGCACAACCCTAGAGTCTGTCAAGACTGGCCCGTACGGGCAGGGGTACCTTTACCTTTAAGGATAGGGACTGGTATAATGACTGGTGACATCCCAAACCCAATACCTTCTCCTCCAAAGCAGGGGAAACCAGTCCTATTCCCCATGGCAGGTCCTAGAGGGAGGCATTTGGGGTGAGTTCTCCTGCAGATGAAAAGCTGCAGGTTCACATACTCAACTCTGCTCCCTTCCCTTCCTGCTCAGGTTCAGAGTGGTAGCTCTGCTTGCACAATGGAATCAGTTCCAAGGAAAAGGCAGACAAACTCACTTGTGCACAGTTGAGCATAGTAGTTTAATTTACTGAAATGGGAATGTTTAAATGTATAATGCTGCATGTTTAATGAAAGCACATTGAGCTTTAATTGGTAAATAGCTGATTCAAGTATGTTCCCCAGTAGTTCTCTTCTGGTTGGTTAACACATGAGAGGTACCCATTTATGGTCTCTATTTAGTGAAGGAGTGACCAGCAGGAATCTCCATTAACACTGAACAGTGCTAGAATCTCACTGAACGCTGTGGGGGGAGCAGTATGAATGCAAGCGCTCTCTCTAAGTGAATGAGGGAGAAAGCTGAGCAGGAACTGGTTGTCCTCTCCGAAAGAGAAGCAGAGAGATGACTGTAAGAGACAGCAACCTCTTCAAGGAGCTGCAAGGCCTAGAGGAAAGGGCAGGCCCAGGACAGGCTGGACAGAGGAAGAGACACGGATTGATCAATTTAACTGCAAGAATCTGTCATAAACCTAAATGAAGTTGAGCCTAGGCTTTGACTGTTTTCTAAACAGATCTTTTATCATCTGTTCTGAAGCCTTTGAATATTTAACAAGTGTTTGGACAATTTTTTAATTCCTGAAACAAGTCAGTCTTACTCATGTTTCAGCTTCATAAGGTAAAGGTACCCCTGCCTGTACGGGCCAGTCATGTCCGACTCTAGGGTTGTGCGCCCATCTCACTTAAGAGGCCAGGGGCCAGCGCTGTCTGGAGACACTTCCAGGTCACGTGGCCAGCGTGACGAAGCTGCTCTGGTGAGCCAGCACCAGCGCAGCACACGGAAACGCCATTTACCTTCCCACTATAAAGCGGTACCTATTTATCTACTTGCCCTTAAGGGTGCTTTTGAACTGCTAGGTGGGCAGGAGCTGGGACCGAAAGATGGGAGCTCACCCCGCTGCGGGGATTCGAACCGCCAACCATGCGATCAGCAAGCCCTAGGCACTGTGGTTTTACCCACAGCGCCACCCGCGTCCCCTTTCAGCTTCATAGTGGCACATTATTGCTACTCTCCAACATGCACTTGCAAGAATAAGGAACATGAGTATACAGATGATGACTTAGATGGTCTGGGGTTCAAGCTGTGGCAACTGCAGGTGGTGGGGGAGGGATTTAAAGGTAGGAAGAGTAGGAAGCACCATTACTTGTTGTGGGATAACCAGCTGCATATAACCAACATGCTTAAATCTAATTAATGCATTAAAGGGTTAATGTCATAGAGTAAGCTGTCCTGCCAGGCTTAGCAATGTCTACTTCCCTTACCTTGGGAGCAACATAATCAAGCCTATTGTGGTACCTTTAGTCAACCTGAGAAGCTCCCCATATGGAGACATTTGAGTTGGTTGCTGCAGCTCAGACCAGCCATTCTTGAGTTCCTGTACCAATAATTCAGGAACTTTCACCATTAAGCCAAGGTTTACTGCCTGTGCAACCTTTTCTGAAGCACATTAATCTGACCTATGGGGAATTTGTAAGTAAACCATTTTAAACTTGCCAAAATTGTGGTTTTTCCCTATGTTGGGAGAAGAGAGAAACTTTGGAATTCACCTTAAAGGACACATTCTAAGGTTTTACAGCTTATATTTCCATGCTTTTCTTTGCTGCATGTTTTAGGAGTCTAATTCTCTGCTTGGGTTCTCTCAACTAGGATCTTGGAATCCAATAATTGTCCTTTATACCTATATTATTTTTTCCTGCACCAACATTTGTGACTTTGGAAAGCAAATTTAGCAAACCACAGAGCCTAGGGCTTGCTGATCAGAAGGTCGATGGTTCGAATCCCCGCAATGGGGTGAGCTCCCATTGTTTGGTCCCAGCTTCTGCCCACCTAGCAGTTCGAAAGCACGTAAAAGTGCAAGTAGATAAATAGGTAGTTCTCTGGCGGGAAGGTAAACAGTGTTTCTGTGCGCTGCTCTGGTTCGCCAGAAGTGGCTTAGTCATGCTGTCCACACGACCTGGAAGCTGTCTGAGGACAAATGACAGCTCCCTTGGCCTATAGAGTGAGATGAGCACACAACCCCAGAATCATCCGTGACTGGACCTAACGGTCAGGGCTACCCTTACCTTTTTATATGTCCATTAGGAGGAGGAATGCAAATCAGATTAAAATGGTCGAGAACATTTCCAAGAACCCTGCCTCCCAAAGGAAGCCTATGTGGAACATGGCCCTCAAGTGGTTCAGGTGAGCAGAAATACAAATGTTTCCTCTGAAATCTCTGCACCCCACAAACTGTTTTTAGACAGTGAGCTAAATGTATTTGCTTAGCTTCATTACAAAATGCTTCAGGGGGATAGTCCTAGTAATAAGTGTCAAGGGACTGCCATCGGAACAGGGAAGGGAGGCAGAGGGGCCATTGGGATACAGGGCACCTCCAAAAATCTTGCAAAGCAGTTCCTCTTCCTGCAGTGAGGAAAGCCACACCTCCAGTGGGGAAGATGGGACGGGACCAGAGGAGGATGCTGAGAGCCCCAGCGCCGCTCCTCATCAGTCTGAGGGTGGGGAAAGCCACACCTTGAGGGTAAAGGAGGGGAAAGGGCTAGACAATGCTGCTGGGAGCCCCAGCACTGCTCCTTGCCAGGCCAGCCAGGAGGGAAACATGCCTCTTCCATCACCCACCTTGCGCAGAGGGGTAAAGCGCAAAGAAGGAAGTAAACAGCTGGGGGTGACTAAGTTCTTATGTTGGGGGAGAACCCAGAAGGCACCACTCCCAGATTCTGCTAGCAATTGAGGCAGACATGAACTTGTGGTTCTGCACTGTAAATAGTTTTGCACCAAAAAAACCCTGTAAAAGACAGGTCAGAGTCCTGCCTGGTTACTCACGAGCAACCACCACTGTCATCTGACAATAAGTAAATAAAATTCTCACAGTACCAACAATAATTGTGCTCGCTCAAGAAGAGTTCTCTGTTCCTGGTAGCATAACACAAAACCCATATTACAGCCATTCATTCTGCAAAGATGAGAGACGTCTAATCAGCAAAAAATAACAACTACAAGTGCCAATTAAGGTCTAAAGACATCTGGTATTTCAGTGTACTTGCTGTGCAATAAATTCAGTGCAATAAATTAAAAGTTGTTTTATATGTGCATGCTAAGGTCAAACATATTTTCTTCTAAGCATATCTTGCAATGAATGCAATGTTTTGAATGGGCTGCAAGATGGATGATGAGAGAGGGCTGAAGAATGCCACACAAAATGGATGCTGTTATTAATGAACTGTGCTGATCAATGAGCGAATGGAATATTCATGTTCTGGCAAAAATACTGTACCTGCAAGGAAGCATAAAGAATGGCTATTGTTATGTACTGAAGTTCTCACCCTGGGCCAGCAGGGGGATACTGTAGATAGTTCAGGTCCACATATGCAAATAAGGGATCGAAAGTGACGTTCAGTGATCGGATAGTTACAGAAAACGGTTACTGTTGCGTTCTAGTGGAGCTGTATATAAGCAGGCTGGCTGAACCCTTCAGTTCAGTCCTGTTCTGGTCTGTGAATAAACAAGGGCTGTTTGAAGAATCGCTGTGTCGTCTGATATGTTCACACACAACTTAACACTGGTGACGAAGGTGGGATCGATGGACATCAGAGCACAGCCAGAGGCGGCCACTCTCTGAGCGGAGCTGAATCACTGAGCTGAAACACCAAGCGAAATCACTGAAACAGAACCAATTCAGAGCTGACTGTTCTGGCTAGAGCATGGTGTTCCATCCATCGCCTCCACATCGGCATCAGAACCATGGCTTCACTTGTGCCTCTACCACCGTTTGCGCCAGCCTCTGAATCATGGGACTCCTACCTCACTCAGTTCGACTGCTACCTCCAAGCCAACGAGCTGACGTAAGTATCACCGAGCGTAAGCAGGGCCTATTCCTCAGCCTCTGTGGGCCTGAGGTGTTCGAGATGGCCCAAGCATTGGTTGCGCCTGTAGCAGTCCAGGCAACACTGTGGGACACGATTCAAGAGAAGCTCCACAACCACTATGCACCAAAGCCGTCCAAGATTGCTGCCCGCCATGCGTTCTACCACCGGAACAAGGCAGAGGGGGAGTCAATTAACAACTACACCGCCGCCCTCCGGAAGGACTGCACTGCGAGTTCCGAGACTTAGGCGATGCCCTGATGGGTTGAATCGTCTTTGGGGTCCAGGACATCCGTCTGCAATGGTGTCTCCTCGCCAAGCCAGACCTCACACTGCAGAAAGCCACTGAGAGGCTGTGGCCTCAGAAGCTGCTGAAAGCTCCACCCAGGAGATCCGCAAGGCCAGCAGCCCATGTCTTGCTAGGAAGACAGTTCCAGTGCATCATGAAGAGGCCAGCAGTGATGAGGCATCCTCCAGTGAAGACTATGATGTGCAGCAGACAAAGGGGGAGCGCGGGAAGTTCCAACAGAAGTCCAAGGGCCAATCGGAATGTGCCGGGTGTGGAGGCAACCATTCCTGTGCCAAGTGTTGATTCAGAGACGCCATCTGTCGGAAGTGTTCCAGAAGGAGCCACATCACTATGGTCTGCCGATCGGTTCCGTCTGACACCCCCCCCCCCTTCACCGACTCGCAAGTCCAAGTCTTCACTCCAGTCCGCCAAGGAACGCTGTTTCGCTCTCACCAACTGCCACTGCCCGTCTGGAACCACGATTGGCCAAACCGACTTGCCTATGTGACACAAGCTGAACTTCACTGTGCTCATTGAAGGAACTCCATGTGACATGGAGATCGACACCGGGTCTGCCCTGTCCATCGTGTCTTGGAGCACCATCAAAAGACTGGTACCCAAAGTGTCCAAAAGGCAACTCGACTCTCACCATGTACAGCTGAGAGACTACCAGGGAAACAACATTCCCGTGGTAGGAGTTGGCCAGTTCCAGATCACCTTCAAGGATTTTTTGGGCCTGCTCCGACTGGTGGTGGTCGAAGGTCAGCGGCCAAGCCTCCTAGGGCTAGACTGGTTTGATGCCCTCGGCCTGGAAGTCACCGGCATCAACTGAATCTCTAATTCAGAGACAGAGGGTCTGGTCAAAGACTTTGCCGAGGTTTTTGACGGCACTTTGGGGCAATATACAGGTACGCCCATCTCCTTTAGCCTTGATCCACAAGTCGCCCCCATAAAGCTAAAGCCACGCCGAGTTCTGTTTGCTCTCAAGGCTAAGGTGGACGAACAACTGGACAAGCTGATTGCCCAAGGAGTTTTGGAGCCAGTTGACCACGTCAAGTGGAAAACCCCCATCGTCATGCCTGTCAAGCCGGACGGGTCGGTGAGAATCTGCACCGACTAGAAGTGCACAATCAACAAGGCACTTCAGCAACACGCTTATCTGGTTCCTGTTGTCCAACACCTGCTGCATTCCCTGGGTGAGGGTAAGGTCTTCGCTAAGCTGGACCTTGCCCAAGCCTATCAACAACTGCCTGTCAATGATGTCACTGCTGAAGCCCAGACGATCGTGACCCACCAAGGGGCATTCCTTTGCCGCCGTTTGCAGTTCGGGGTGAGTGTGGCTCCTGGCATCTTCCAAAGCCTTATGGAGTGTCTCCTGCAAGGGCTTCCGGGCGTGGTACCGTATTTTGATGACGTCTTGGTATCCGCAGACTCACATCAGCAGCTGTTCTAGTGCCTCTGTGCCATGCTGACCAGGTTCCAGGAGGCCAGGCTCAAGATAAAGAGGGAGAAGTGCTAGATCGCCGTTCCACAGGTGGAGTTCCTGGGCTATCTTATCAACACCTCCGGCCTTCACCTGACCACATCCAAGATCTGCGCTATCCAGCTGGCTCCCATCCCAAAGAACAAGGAGTTGCAGGCGTTACTGGGACTGCTGAACTTTTATAACATGTTCCTGCCTCACAAAGCCACGGTGGCTGACCCTCTTCACCGACTCCTCAGCACGAAGACACCTTGGTCCTGGGGTCATCGGGAGTTGGCGGCCTTCAACGCGGTCAAGGCTCTCCTTTCATTGGACAGTGTGCTGGTACAGTACTGTGAAGCCAGGCCGCTGGTCCTTGCCTGTCATGCCCACCTTTTGGCATCGGCGCTGTCCTCAGTCACTGTTTTCCAGACAGAAGAGAAGCACCGCTTGCCTACTTTTCCAGGACGCTATCTCCGACTGAACGGAACTACAGCCAGCTCGGCAAGGAGGCACTGGCACTTGTGGCTGGAATGAAGAGGTTTCATGAATACCTCTACAGCAGGACTTTCAACCTCATCACCGACCACAAGCCGCTCCTGGACCTCCTTGCCGGTGATCGACCAACTCCACCGGTCCTCTCGCCACGCATGCTGCGATGGACTGTTTTCCTGGCTGCCTACCACTACTGGCTCATCCATCGCCAGGTGAAATATACTCAGAGTCGCAAAGTGATTTCATGCTCTTTATTCAGCTCATAGTGGTGAGGAGGAATGAATGAAAGTCCCCTCAAAGTATCTGCTTTATATACATTATTTACACAATGGGCTGCACATGATTGGCTAATTCTGGAATTCTACTGTAAGCCAATCAGGTTGTGGATTCACCTATATCTGGAGCATGATTGGGTGGTTCCTGCCAACCAATCATACAGCTGCATTGTTCTAGGACCAATCAGACTGCTGCATTCTGAATGCTATTGTTCTAGGACCAATCAGACTGCTGCAATTTGGATCCTATTGTTCTAGGACCAATCAGACTGCTGCAGTTTAGATCCTATTCAACTCAGTACATAACACCCCTCCCCTCTAAGTTCCAGTCCTGCCTGGGAGGTCGCATTCATAGTCCTCGAGGTACGCCGGCGGCCTACGTGTGCGTTGCGGCCTGGGGTGTTCTCTGGTCCGGGGTTCAGGTTCTGGCTCGTGTTCCAAGGATGCTGGCTGTGATGTGCCTGTTTGGTCTGGCGCAACCGGCTCGCTCAGTCGTGGTTCTGGTTCCGGTGTCCTTTTGGCCTCACGGGTCCTCTCTGTATTTACTGATTCTGCCTCTCCTGCTGGCCCCTCCTGCTCTATGGGCCTCACTGCCCTCTGTTCCCTTGGGACTCCTCTGACCTTTCCTCCTCCTGGTTTTCTCCCGGGAATCGTCGCCGTATCTGGTCGCAGTGGCAGCGCCAGCATTGCCCCCCATCTGTTAGCACCTCGTACGACATGGGGCCAGTGACCCTGGTGACTGTGGCGGGTACCCATGCTGGGCCTGCCCCAAAATTCTTTGCGTACACTGGGTCCTGGGCCTTGAAGGTTCGGGGGTTCCTGCCTTCCCCCACCACTACCTCATCCTGAGCTCTATTGGGGTGAAAGCAGTCCAATCTGATTGCAAGGCGCCGACCCATTAGTAGTTCAGCGGGGCTCCAGCCAGTTGTTGAGCTAGGGGTGCTGTGCTGTGCTAGGAGGAATGTGGCAAGGCGGTACTCCCAATCCCCTTGCGTCATGCGGCGAAGGGTGTCCTTGGTGGTCCGCACCATGCGTTCTGCTTGGCCATTGGTGGCAGGGTGGAATGGCGCCGAACGGATGTGGCGGATGGCGTTCTGCGCTGTGAATGTTTGGAATTCTCCTGACGTAAATGCAGTCCCGTTGTCTGAGACGAGAGTGTCAGGGAGCCCGTGGGTTGCAAACAGCCTGCGTAGTACCCGGATGGCTGCGGATGTAGAAGTGGACGGTACCAGTGCGACTTCCAGCCATTTGGTGTAGGAGTCCACCACTATGAAGAATGTTTTCCCCTGAAAGGGGCCAGCGAAGTCCACATGCAGGCGTGACCATGGTGCTCGGGTGGACTCCCAGGACTGGACTGGGGCCCTTGGGGGATCTGGGCAGGATTCTTGGCAGGCCTGGCAGTGTTTGACCCAGGCCTCTATCTCTCTGTCGATCCCCGGCCACCGCACATAACTCCTGGCAAGGGCCTTCATTCTTACTACCCCTGGGTGTGTCTCGTGTAGGGCTGTGAGGACCCTTTTGCGGAGGGGCTGGGGAACAACGACCCTGCTTCCCCATAACAGGCACCCCTTGTGGGCCAACAGTTCATGTTTGTGGGTTGTGTAGCCAGCGAATTCTGGCCCAGGGCTGCTGCTGGGCCATTCCCTCCACACCCAGTCCAGGACCCGGGAGATGACCCTATCTTTCTTGGAATGGTGTGCAACTTATTGTGCCTGAATGGGGCGGTTGGGAAGCAGCTCCAGGCTCATAACCTCTTGTGCAGGTGCTGGGTCGGGGCCTGTTTCCGGTAGTGGTAGCCCGCTGAGGGCGTCCGCATGGCCCATCGCCTTCCCCGGGCGGTGAATCAGTGCATACTGGTAGTTGGCAAGGAAAATTGACCACCTGAGGACGCGAGGAGACAGCACTTGGGGCATCTGCTTTTCGGGGGCAAACAAGCCAAGCAACGGCTTGTGGTCGGTCACCACGGTGAAGGGCCACCCATACAAGAAATCATGGGATTTCTTTACTCCCTTCACGATTGCCAGCCCCTCCTTGCCTATTTGCGAGTAGTTCCGCTGAGTTGCGTTGAGTGTCTGGGAAAAGTATGCTACCGGTACCTCTCTTCCATCTGGGAGTTGGTGTCCCAGGACAGCGCCAATGCCATAGGGCGAGGCGTCGCATGCTAGCACCACTGGCAGCCTCTCATCGAAGTGTGCCAAGACCGAGTTTGAGACAAGCAAGTCCTTGACTGCCTGGAATGCAGCCTCCTGGCGCTGGCCCCACACCCAAGGGGCCTGCTTGTCCAGGAGTCTGTGTAGGGGCTCCGCTACCGCTGCCTTGTGGGGAAGGAAGGATTGGTAAAAGTTCAATAGTCCCAAGAAGGTCTGAAGTTCAGTCTTGCTCTTGGGCGCTGGGGCATCACAAATGGCCCGTACCTTGTTCCCAGTTGGGTGGACCCCTTCTGCGTCCACCATAAATCCCAGAAAGTCCACCTGAGGCACTCCTAGTAGACATTTTCCCCGCTTCACCTTGAGACCCGCTGTCCGGAAACGGTGCAGAATGGTGCGGAGGCAGTCCTCAAACTCCTCTGGTGTGGGCCCGGCAATCAACACATCATCGAAGAAGGGGGTGACACCAGGAATCCCTTTAAGGAGCGAGTCCATTAGATTCTGGAATATGCCTGGTGCCACACTGACACCGAATTGCAGCCGCTTTACCCTGAATGCTCCTCTGTGCGTCACAATCGTCTGTGCCTCTGCTGTGGCCTCATCTACTGGCAGCTGTTGATATGCTTGGGCCAAGTCCAGCTTGCCAAAAATTTTTGACCCAGCCAGGGTGGCAAGGACATGGCTGACCACTGGCACTGGGTATGCATGGGCCATGAGGGCCTTGTTTATGGTACATTTGTAGTCTGCACAGATGCGGACCGAACCATTAGACTTGACGGGTGTGACGATTGGGGTTTCCCAGGGGGCATTAGGCACCGGCTCCAGCACTCCTTGCTCCACAAGCTGGTCCAATTCCTTGTCTATACGGGGTTTCAGGGCGAACGGGACCCGGCGAGCCTTGAGCCTGACCGGTCGTACTGCGGGGTCAAGCTATAGAGCAATGGGGGGCCCGTATACTGTCCCAAGCTCCCATCGAAAACCCCTGGAAATTCCTTGAATACGGCGTCCACGTCCACTTGTAAAGTAGTGTGGTTCACCCCGGTGACGGCTAGCCCCAGTGGTCCAAACCATGCCAATCCCAGTAAGCTAATGTAGGGGCCCTTGACCACAAGCAAGTCCAGTTGCGTCCGCCCTCGGTATTGCACCCTGAAGGTCCCCACCCCCATTGTGGGGACCTTACGTTTCTGGAAGTCCCGGAGGGTGAATGGGGCCGGCCTGAGTTTGGGACCCCCAGTAGGACACAGTTTCCTTAAGGTCCTTGCCGAGATTATGGATAGAGTTGAACCCGTGTCAAGCTCCATGCGGCATGGGGCCCCCTCTATCTGTACCTCTACATAAATTTTCTCTACGTTGGGGTGGGGCAACTGGTATACCTGGAAGTCCGTGAGCTCCGTCGAGTTGCCTTGGTGCGTTGGGCCCCCGGGACCTGGGGCTCTTGGATTGGTCATATGATGCCTAGTGTCAGGTGGGCCGAGCTCGACACACCCGGGTGATGTGTCCCGATTTTCTGCACTGCCTGCACTCTGCAGGTCCTCCTCTCGTGACTTTCCCCGCAGCTTGCGCAGTTCCCTCCTTCTCGTCGAGGCAGCTGTGGTATATGGGCTGCTTGAGTGTGCTGCTGTACTCGGTTCACCTCCTCCCTGTCAGATCCTGAGTCGTCGGTGAGGTCTTCGTGGTGGACCCTCGGTTGGGATGGCAGGCTCGGCCGTGCCTCTTGCGTCGACCTCTTGGCAGCTTCTGTTGCCAGGGCCTCCTCCAGAGCGACCTGGAACGTTAGGTCCTTCTTAGCGTAGAGGCGTCGTTGCAGTTTCTCATCCGAGGGCAGCCCAGAAGGGTTGAACGCCATGAGAGAGGCAGGAACATCTCCTTCTTTTTAAATCTAAGGGCTTATCCACACTTAAAATTTTGCCCTGTTCTTTCCAGGCTGTGCTTTAAATATCCACCTCTGAGTGTGTTCAAGGAGAGGAGTGGCTTTCCCTGCTAAAACCTGCTCTTTTAGGCCGGAAGATTTGAGGCCTAGTTCTCTAACTGTCACTCCTCATTGGAGTGACACCCCTCCAACTGTCACTTCCTTATTGAGAAGGCCTGCCGGACGGAGAAAACGAGGTGCAAAGAGTCAGAAGACCATTATTGAGACTCACAACTCCTCTAAAACAAAGAATCGGCAGAAAGCCAACGCCATCTGCCCTGGCTCAGAAATAGAGCGGGTTGAGGAAGCCGAGAAAACGGAGCAAATAGAACAAACAGTGAATAACAACGTTGGGGGAACCTCACCCCCCCTTAAGGAGGATGGCAATGACCCGACCCCCCTCCTCCCAGAGAAAGCTAATCCATCCAAGAGGGCAAGAGCAGGAGCAGGAGGGATTCCTCCCACTCCTAACGCTGACCCACCCATGCCTCTAGAACAAGATATCAGAGGAGGCTGCTTTCAACCAATCCGGGATACGCACCCCTACCAAGAGATTTGAATGTTGTCTGCAGAAACTATGGTTCTGGTTCTCCAAAGACTGGATGAAATCCTCACCAGAATAGTTAACATTGAGAAACAATTGGATACTAGTTCCTCCCCTTTAAATGCCCAAGGGCTCAAAAGGATGATAAGAAATGACTCTGTTAATAACTCACCAACTCAAACTATGGATGAAGTGAGGTCCTGTCAAGTCTTGCAAACGAACCAGATAATGCTTGAGATTCACCGATACACTCATAGGTGGATGAACCGCAGACAAATTACTATGTCCTTGTCTCAGCTCCTGAATTACCATTACCGAAATGTAGATCTGGAAAATTTCCACTTCCTGCCTACCTTGAGAAACACCATGCGCCTATTTATGACCTTTAGGTCATCAACCCTCCCATCTTGACTCATGGAGATAAAGGATACCCTATGGTGGCTCCATTCTCTTCGCCCAGTGAGGGTATTTAAGGACGAAACTAGGAGGCAATTGGTCCCTTGCATAGAGTCAAAGCTAATGCGGATAAAGGAAACCAAGCTCAACACTAGAAAAACTAATTGCCCGAAGTAAGAAAAGAACTTTGTAAGCCTAGAATTACAAGACCTGAAGAAGAAGCTAATGAGTATAAAGACTGAGATTTCTACCCAAAATATAAAGTATTGCACTTGGGCAAAAAAAATGAGAGGCACAAATACAAGATGGGTGACACCTGGCTTGAGAGCAGTACATGTGAAAAGGATCTAGGAGTCTTGGTTGACCACAAACTTGACATGAGCCAACAGTGTGACGCGGCAGCTAAAAAAGCCAATGCAATTCTGGGCTGCATCAATAGGAGTATAGCATCTAGATCAAGGGAAGTTATAGTGCCACTGTATTCTGCTCTGGTCAGACCTCACCTGGAGTACTGTGTCCAGTTCTGGGCACCACAGTTCAAGAAGGACACTGACAAACTGGAACGTGTCCAGAGGAGGGCAACCAAAATGGTCAAAGGCCTGGAAACGATGCCTTATGAGGAACGGCTAAGGGAGCTGGGCATGTTTAGCCTGGAGAAGAGGAGGTTAAGGGGGGATATGATAGCCATGTTCAAATATATAAAAGGATGTCACATAGAGGAGGGAGAAAGGTTGTTTTCTGCTGCTCCAGAGAAGCGGACACAGAGCAATGGATGCAAACTACAAGAAAGAAGATTCCACCTAAACATTAGGAAGAACTTCCTGACAGTAAGAGCTGTTCGACAGTGGAATTTGCTGCCAAGGAGTGTGGTGGAGTCTCCTTCTTTGGAGGTCTTTAAGCAGAGGCTTGACAACCATATGTCAGGAGTGCTCTGATGGTGTTTCCTGCTTGGCAGGGGGTTGGACTCGATGGCCCTTGTGGTCTCTTCCAACTCTATGATTCTATGATTCTATAAGGACAGTAGAGCCTAGAGCACAATATTTAAAGATGTCCAACAGCTCTTTATCCCATAGAAAGACATCAGTGCAACTCCCCTTTTTAAACGACACCAAATTAGATGAGGAATTTGGCGCCTCCGACATAGCTATGGCAACAACACCTAAAGAACTCTATGTTGCTGACAATCTGGAGATAACCAGCACCAAATCTACATCTGGACCTTTGCCTAATGTTCCAAAAACTTATCAGAATGATCAGCCTTCTCTACTGTACTCCTGGCGAGACAGGATGGACAGATCTTTCGAATTTGAATCTGGCTCTTTGTTGGCCAGTGATCCACATTTTATAACACATACCTCATTAATACTTCCACAGCCACAGATAGAACCAACAATCCTCCAATTAACCCAGGAGGGAGAGGGGGATTGACAGTTAATGAAACACCATGGGACTGTCCCCCCCGTTTGGGGTGCGGTTGGTTGGGTTTTATCTTCTAGGGATACTTACCCTATCAGACCTTCACCTCTTTCCCATACCATTTTGACCCAGGAGTCCTGGCCCAAGGATGACTTGTTATTGAGGGGATGTTACCCATCTATTGGGGAGGCTAGTATGGGATCTGGGATTTCCACAATTGAAGGGCTAGGGAGGAATGGCAGTGGGGCTAGATATCTCTATCGGCGAAGGGTTTCGAGATGCAGTGATCCTCGAACCCCTTCCAATCTACGCCCCATCCCAAGGGATGAGGGTAGGGAGAGCAAGGATCACACACCTCCGTCATTGGTGCTGTGCAATGCCAGGTCCGTAGGCAACAAAACCGCCATCATGCGTGACTTTTTTATCTCGCAGGGGATTGACCTGGCTTGCGTGACGGAGACCTGGGTACGGGAAGGCGAAGTAGTCCCCCAGGTTTCTCTGTCCTCCATCAATCACGGACTGTGGGTCGGGGGGGAGGAGTAGCGTTGTTATTCCGGGAGGATTGCTCTTTCAGAGCTCTGCCATCACTGGCGATCTCCGGCATTGAATGTGTTGGTCTCGTGTGGGGCACAAAGGAGAGCTTGGCTGTCTGGCTGGTGTACTGACCACCCAGCACACCTGCAGCCACCCTGTCAGACCTGCTGGAGGTGGTGGCGGGCTGGGCCTTGGAGTTCCCAAACCTACTGGTTTTGGGAGACTTCAACGTCCATGCCGATGCCGCTCCCTCCTCACAGGCTCTGGACCTAGTGATTTCCATGGCAACACTAGGGCTCTCCCAGTTTGTTTTGGGCCCCACCCATCAAGCAGGCCACACGCTGGATCTGATCTTTGGGGCTGGCATAGATGTGATCATGCTCCCCACTGTGGAAGTGCCATAGTCTGATCACTACGCTCTGAAAGCCAAGATTGACTTCCCGCTCCTCCCTGGCTCGGGTGGCGAACCTATTTGGGCTCGTCCGCGAAAACTGATGGATCCTGATAGATTCCGACAAGCCTTGCGGAACCCTGCTCCTCCTGGCGACTCATTAGATGACCTTGTTGTGGACTGGAATAACCGGCTCTTGGTAGCCATTGATGAGATCGCGCCTAAGCGCCCTCTGCGACCCCGTCGAAACCGGGCACCTTGGTTTACAGAGGCTCCGGAAAATGAAGCGGGATCTCAGACGGCTAGAGCGAGTATGGCGACGGACTCGTGGCGGAGCCTCAAGAACATCTTATAGGACGCTTATGAAAGCCTATGAGATGGCTATGAAAGCTGCTAAAAAATCTTACTTTGCAGCTTCCATTGCCTCCGCTAGCTCTCGCCCGGCACAACTTTTTAGAATAATTAGGTCATTAACGTCCTTAGGAGGACAACCAAATTTAAGCACAAATTCGACCCACAGCTGTGAGGCATTTGCGAGCTTTTTTGCGGAGAAAGTCCTGTTGCTCCGCCGTGACCTCCCTGCCAATTTAGATACAGTGACCGAACTGGAGGCCCCTCGACTGACTTCGGGTCCAGTGTTCGACCATTTCGATCGGATACACCCTACTGTTGTGGATAGATTCCTCCAAGTTAGTAGGCCCACCACCTGCCTCCTTGATCCGTGCCCGTCTTGGCTGATTAGGGAGTGTCCAGATGTTGTGCGGACCCCCCTGGTTGAAATTATCAATTTGTCCCGTGACACGGGGACATTCCCAGGGGAACTGAAGGAAGCAGTGGTGTGTCCACTCTTAAAGAAAACTTCATTAGATCCCTTAGACCTATCCAATTACCGCCCAGTTTCAAATCTTCCATACCTGGGTAAGGTAATTGAGAGAGCAGTTGCTGAACAGCTTGGTAGGTTTCTGGAGGAAACATCGGCATTAGATCCATTTCAGTCCGGTTTTCGTCCTGGTTTTGGGACGGAGACGGCTCTGGTTGCCCTAACAGATGATCTCCGTAGACAACTAGATCGAGGCGGGTCAGGACTGCTGATCCTTTTAGATTTGTCAGCAGCCTTTGACATGGTCGATCATGATCTCCTGGACCACCACCTCGCAGACGTGGGGATACAGGGCATAGCCCGTAACTGGTTGTGCTCTTTTATCTCTGGTCGGGGACAGAGGGTGGCACTAGGGAGGGAAATGTCGTCGCGCCACTCCTTGGTGTGTGGAGTGCCGCAGGGCGCAATTCTCTCCCCGATGCTTTTTAACATCTTTATGTGCCCCCTTGCCCAGATTATCCGGAGCTTTGGGCTGGGCTGTCACCAATATGCTGATGACACTCAGCTCTATCTGTTGATGGATGGCCACACCGACTCGGCCCCGAACACACTGACCAGATGTTTGGAAGCTGTGGCTGGATGGTTTCGTGGGAGCCGATTGAAACTAAATCCTTCAAAGACAGAGGTCCTATGGCTAGGTCGGGATGGCATGGGGATGAGGGACCAACTCCCTTCTCTTGCGGGGGCCCAGTTAGTGCCATTGCCTTCCGTTAAGAGTTTGGGTGTAATCCTTGACGCCTCCCTTTCCATGGAGGCACAAGTTACAGCAACAGCCAAGGCGACATTTTTCCACCTTCACCGCATCAAGCAGTTGGTCCCTTACCTTTCCCGCCCCAACCTGGCCACAGTGATCCATGCGACGGTCATCTCCAGGCTTGACTACTGTAATTTGCTCTACGCAGGGCTGCCCTTGAAGCTGTCCCAGAAATTCCAGCGGGTACAGAATGCTGCAGCGAGGCTCCTCACGGGGTCTCTGCCATGGGAGCATATTCACCCAGTGCTTTTCAAGCTGCACTGGCTCCCGGTGGAGTACAGGGTCAGATTTAAGGTGCTGCTTTTAACCTTTAAAGCCCTTCACGGCCTAGGACCCTCGTACCTACGGGACCACCTCTCCTGGTATGCCCCACGGAGAGCCTCAAGGTCCATAAATAACAACACCCTAGTGGTCCCAGGCCCTAAGGAAGTTAGATTGGCTTCAACCAGAGCCAGGGCCTTTTCAACTCTGGCTCCGGCCTGGTGGAACGCTCTGCCTCATG